>NW_005871673.1:26671-31359 GCF_000147115.1 Myotis lucifugus | reverse complement strand
CACTCTGGCCCAATCTCCACCGGAAAATTGCCTCCCTTCCTCAGTGGAACCCTCATAGTTCCCAAGGATTGTTTGGTTTTCAAAGCTTTACACAAACTGTCCACCCACGTGCCCACAGATGGAGGTTCTATTTCTAACCCCGGAAAACAGACAGCGGGCTGGCAGACACGCAGGATTCGTGTAACTGTCCTCAGAACTGTCCACAATCAGGAAATAAGGAAGTCCTCTTGGGACCTGCAGGAATGAACACTTGGCTGGGAGGTGGCAAGAACCATCTCGGGAGAAAACTGCTGAGGAAGTTGTAAAACATAATTTGGGTCATGAGTACCTAAATTTACATAATATAAAAGGTTGTGTTTAGGATAACAAAACAATTATATGCTTTACACACATTTTGTTTATTTCGATGATCCTGAAAATCAGTACTTACCCTGACAGGTGGGTGTATCAGACCAACCATTGTCACCACACACTATGGAGCCTACAGTGTGTCCATCTCGGTTTTTATATCCATTCTGGCATTCATAGACCAACTTGTCATTGACCTTAAACCACGTGCCATCACTTTTGGCTCTGGCATTCTCAAATACTGGAACACCACAAGATTCTAATGCATAATAGAATTGAAGATTTCACTTCTAATATTATTGAATGGACAATCGATTGCGTAAGTTCCATCCCAAGAATAAAAGAGCTTTATCACTTAGCATGTGCTAATAAATTATGCATCATATACAAGTAATCTATGCATATTAGTGATAAATCACTGTCCTAAAATCGTTACTCATAAAAAAAGCATGTATTTCTACACAGAAGTTTTACCGGCACTTAAATCACCAAAACCTTTATTTTAAGAACATTTTTCTCAATGCAATTAAACTTAGACATTTATTCGTGTTAGCAATAAAATAGGCCATAATAGATACATTGTACTTTTTTTTTTTGGCAAAGCAGAATATAGCATTTTGTGAGTGTAGATGCCAAAGTTATTAGCAATTGTGACATATATGCCAGAAAAAACCAAATTGGTTCAACAAAAAAGTTATTTTTCACTACTGAGAGTAAATTTAACATTTTATACAATTAAACATTCTATACAATTCTCCTTTAACACATACTAATTTTTAAATCTCATACGCTAATTTAGCTTTTCCAGATATTTTAAATGACTATATATTCTTTTATTCTTATCAAAGTTGAATGTAAAGATACTTCTATATTTATAATTATTATAAGAAAGCAAAATGCTAAAAAATAGTCACAATTTTCACTAACCCTATATTGGAGTGGTGTTTATAAAAGATTAAATAATTTACCTCTTATTTTATAACATACTATGTAGCTAGCTAGCTTAAAGTGTTAAAAAAAGAAACTAAAATTATAATACTAAAAATAATAAACACATTTACTCTTTCCTAATAAGAGTGTTCTAATGAACAGTTGATCACAATTTAATATAAAATGAGTCTGATATGGATACAACATCATTTTTCCTTTGGCTGGTTCCCATGGTACGTATGGAAATGGAAAGCATTGAAAACAATAGGAATGGACATTTTAAATATCTCCTTCACTTAAAGTGAATGAAAACTATCACCACGTGGCTTTGGGATGAACAAGACAAAATGAGCGAACTGTCTAGGGAATGTTCATAAACTCCGAGGTCATAAAGTAGAGAGCTTCCTCCCTGCCGCCGACGCTGGTTGTGTCTAGGAGCATCTCACAGTCTCCACTCACTGCGCATTCCTGTGGGCTTCCTGGAGGAAGTGGCTGCTCAGAAGACGAGCACCCCTGCAGCACCGAACACATAAATCACACAAGTGACTTTCCCCTAACCTGTGTCCTGTGAGCGCACATTTCACTTACAAACCTAACTTTTATGTCTAAGAACTGAGACTCTGAGAGGAAAGTCTGATCACCTGCAAACAGGTAAACAGGGCAGGACCTCAGCTCAAAACGATGAGCTTACAGCGGAATCCACAAAGGCCCGTAAGCAGTTTGCAAATCGCAGGATGGTTTACGGGGATAAACCTTGAACTGAATGGTGGACTTACATCTACCTCACTAGTAATTTATTGTAACCGATAAAAAAAGTACATATGTTTTCTAAAAAATTTCTTATTTAGTGTTTTCAAATAGAACTATGGCAGCTTCCACCACCCCACAAAAAAGAAATCAGTAAAGTAAACATTCATTCAACAGCCATTAAAATAACGGACACCACTGGTGGTCATGAATGACTTACTAATGCATCTGGGTTGAGCAGACCATCCATTCTGGAGACATGTAATATACCCGGATGTCTGACCATCTTCTGTTACATAATCTTGTTTGCACTTATATTTTACTCTTTGATTTAAGAGATAGTTAGATCCAGGCTCAGCAATAAATCCATTCTCAATTTTTACCTTTGACTTTAAACATGTTTCTAAAAGGAAGAGAGCGTAAGGAAACGGTAAGCACATGGTCAGGAAACAGTTTCCTAAGGACTCGCACAACATTACAACATGAGAAATAAGGGCCATTTGTCAATGAAAACCTGGAAAATTCCTAATCATTCAAAGCATTGTGTCAGAGAAAATAGGTTATGAGTTTCCAAAAATGTTAATCCTAGATATTAAAAACATTTGGGGGAACTAAGCCAGATTTAAAACACTCAGGATGCCTTGTAAGAAATTATTAAAAATCAGTTTGCCTCATGATCTGGAAGCCCGCAGCCCCCCAGAACTCTCCTAGCAACAGGCCCTTTCCTGTGCCTGATTGGGTTCAGTATAGCTAAGAGGGTGGAGCTTAAGTGTTCTCACCCCATGGGAAGCAATGGCACCTATGTGAGGTGATGGATGCGCTACGCAGCTCCATCTGGTGGTCATGTCACCACGTGTGCTTATATCAAAATAGCAAGCTGTCCGCATTAAACATATGCAATCCCCATTTTCAGTTACACCCCATTCATGCTGATAAAGGAACAACCAACTGGAAAACAGAAACATGTGAGCAGGAATCAACTAGAAACCAAACACTAAAGAGAATGTACAGAGTCAAACGGTGCTTCCTTGAAACTATGCACTAAAATGGATAAACACACGGAAGGAACAATGAAGAGAGTGCCAGCCACAGACACAATGAGGAAACGGAGCCAAATCTATGAACATGACCTTGTGAGGCGTATGGACACAGCCAGTGCATAACTAAGGTTCCCGAGACATAGGGTCAACTGATGGGCTCTCCATTCTCACCAGGGCTTTGTTGGAAGGTGGGAATTTCCCAGATCACAGCCCAGGAAGGGAACACCCAAGCAGACATGTCAGTCCCACTGAACAGGAGAAACAAAGGCGTTGTTCCCCAAGAGGCCGACACCGCCACACTCTGAATGTCCATAACCAGAGAGGAAAGAACCCTGGAATGGGGGGGAGACCTCTACCAACCTGCACGGTGATCCTAGATTTTTGGTGACTACATCCCCCTAGAGTCGAGGGTGGAACCCCCTGAGAATGGGCGGAGCACAACTACCAGAGGAAAGAGCTGCCAGGAAACAACAAATTCCAAGATCCCAGGGCACACCCAGCACTGGAAACATTCAGATTAATCAGTCACATGGGAACAGGTCTTAAACACAATCACTTAGTAGAGAGACTAGAAGAGGCCTTCTCCATCCAGACCCTGAATAAACTCTTCTGTGTAAAGGCTCCCACATCGGCCTTATCCTATGAAAACAATCCTTGACTAGATCACGTTGACCCGAACAACCTAGTCTTCCAACACGGAACATCAAGCCAGTAGGACTGGAGGTCTCCAACCTCAAACGCTCAAGAGGAGCACTCTGGGAGGAGTCTCTCGGGGTGAAGTTGTTGCTCTCAGAGCCTGTTGGCTCCAACGGTGTGTGAAACTTCTCACTGGGTTCCCGGAGCCCTCATGCAGGGTGACTGTCAGAATCTCTGTTCTTTGTGACAGAATCTCCTAATCTGCCATCTTGATCACGACACTGTTATTATAGGTTTGCTCTTTGTTGTCTTTTCTTGTTTTTTTTTTTTTAAATATATTTTATTGATTTTTTTACAGAGAGGAAGGGAGAGAGATAGAGAGTTAGAAACATCGATGAGAAAGAAACATCGATCAGCTGCCTCCTGCACATCCCCTACTGGGGATGTGCCCGCAACCCAGGTACATGCCCTTGACCGGAATCGAACCTGGGACCCTTCAGTCCGCAGGCTGACGCTCTATCCGCTGAGCCAAACCGGTCTCGGCTTGTTTTGTTTTTTTAATTAATGTCTACCATAGCCTTCTTTATTTTGCTATTGATATACCAAGAAATTGCTGTTTCCACTCATACACACTTGAAAAAATAAAACCAAGTAGGGCCATTGGCAAAATAGGAAGCTGATAGAAACCTCTTGCCACAGTTATTACACATGAGTCTTAGACAATCACAAACAGACTGGATCTTAGACCAGTTTTCTTACCGACACGGATGCACCTGGGAGGAGGGCGCCAGCCATTCTCCGTACAGGTCATTGTGGTCTGCTTGTCTGGAAGCGTGAATCCAGGATAGCAATTAACTTGTAAAGATGTGCCCTGCAAATAGCTTTGTTCATATCGTGGACGATGTCCATTTTCCAAATCATTGAAAATGCATTTTCCTGAAAATTATACAAGGATGATAAAAACATAAATGGGGGCAAAATAAATTA
>NW_005871673.1:0-1647 GCF_000147115.1 Myotis lucifugus | reverse complement strand
ATGCAAGCAAGCCACTATGCTTTGTAGTAAGCGAAAACATAAAGAGATTTGAACAAAAAATACGATGCAATCAATTAATGGCTTAAGAGGTATTTATGAAATGGAGGCATGCTTAGATAGCTTCTGGAGTATGTGTAATTTTAGATATTGGAAAATTAAATTGGGGGCATAAAGTTGGAGGAATAGGTTTTGGTTTGGTAGATGACACATTGATATAATTTACCAATTTTATGACCCTTGTTAACTTACATCTTATTTTGAAAAGTAGCTATTTAATGTAAAATACTTATTCCAAGTTTTTAAAGTTCAGGTCAGGAAAGAATGAAGTGTACTTTTTACTGTTTAATTATATAGTGGAATCAACCATGCATGTGCAAAATCTATAAAAAAGATTTAAGCATTTATCGTGTGAGAGAGGATCCAGACAAGCTGTGTTTCTTAGCACTATTATATTAAAGAAAGTCACAAGTAAGGCCACAAAAACTTGCCTATGCTGAAGAAGGTAAGGGTGCAAAACAAAGACATATATGTAATATATAAAACAGAAAAAGGCTTGTTTAATAGTTATTATTTTTAATAGTTCTCAAGAATTCAAATTGTAGTATTTTATATAAAAGTATCTATGACTCAATCTCCTTTCGACTGGTTCTCATAAATAAAACTGAAATAGAGCTTTTCAGATGACCTAAGAGTTTGATTTTAAAGTTGGATTCCATTTAATCGCGCTCACGTGTCCACTTTCTGAATAGAGTGATGGGTTCGGGATCGCTCTTCTGCGAATAAGGCACCTTTCACTTGTCGGAGTCCCTCTAACACAAAACAAGTCTAAGTAAGGGTAGGTTGGAGTGTCGTAATTCCATTTTCTACATAAAGTATGTGGCATTTATTAAAAAAATGTTTTATCGATTTTCAGAGGGAGGGAGAAAGAAGACAGTAAGATTTTTCCACAACATTGTCTTGAATTGGTCAGATTTATTTGGATCATTTTTTTTTATACAAATAGAAGCATTGTGGAAAAACAGAAAAAAAATCCAGTCTGTCAAGCATGGCTGATCTTTAGGGGACAGTGGCTGCCAGCGAGTCCCCAAATCTTTGACCTTTGACTCTTCACGTGCTGGGAATCTTTTTTTTTTTTTTTTAAATATATTTTATTGATTTTTTACAGAGAGGAAGGGAGAGAGATAGAGAGTTAGAAACATCGATGAGAGAGAAACATCGATCAGCTGCCTCCTGCACATCTCCCAATGGGGATGTGCCCGCAACCAAGGTACATGCCCTTGACCGGAATCGAACCCGGGACCCTTCAGTCCGCAGGCCGATGCTCTCTCCACTGAGCCAAACCGGTTTCGGCGGTGCTGGGAATCTTAACGGGGCCAGTCTTTGGCACTGTGCTATCAAATGCCCTCCACACTCCAGCAATCATACCCACGGTTTCAAGAGAAAAATCCCCCCCACCATGTATGCATTCCTTGGATTCCAAGTTGCATTGCTTCCGATTTTCACAGTATGCACTTTTGGGCAAGAAATGGACGTTGTACACAAAGCCACGGAACGGTGAATGTAAGAAATAAAGGCCTCCCTGTGTCTGGCTCCCCAGCCCTGGACTTTGCACAGAATTGGAGTGATGAATTGTTATTTCCCGGGCAC
>NW_005871672.1:411593-423254 GCF_000147115.1 Myotis lucifugus | reverse complement strand
CTACCCTCACCCACTACCCTCTCCCACTACCCTCTCCCACTACCCTCACCCACTACCCTCTCCCACTACCCTCACCCACTACCCTTCCAGTCCTTAGCTGGCAACTGCTGGTAGCACTTGCTCCTCAATCCTGAGTGTTTATGGTGGGCTGGCTCTGACAACAGTAAGTGTGGCGTTACCATTACTTACACGCTGCGTTTAACAGAGGTTATAGTTCTCAGAGGCTTTCTCCAAAGCCCCAAGATTGTCCTGGATTCTGTAAGAGACGTGAGAGACATCGCTGTCTTCCAGGTTCTCTCGGCCTCACTGGGAGCGAGGCTACCCTGACCTAAAGCAGAGTCTTACCAAGGGCCTCTCTGTGGTCCCGGGGCTTTGTGAGTTTCTAAGAGGGGGTAGGGGCTCCTGTCAGGGGAGGCCTCAGCTCAACGTTGCAGGGGCCTGTGGCATTTGGGTGGGACAGTTCTCATTGCAAGGAACAGATTTACACCTCGAAGGGCTGTTAGAACCACTCCTCCTCCCTTCCCCTTGGGAAGGATAGGGACAAACACCCTGCCTGCTCCAGGGGAGGGGGCGGGTCAGGGAAAAGCTACAGATGATGCCCAAGGAGGGGTGGATGATGAGGGGTAGGTGCTGCCTGAGGAGGGGTGGATGATGAGGGGTAGGTGCTGCCCAAAGAGGGGTGGATTTCAGGCACAGTGATGTGGGTGCTTTCCATAAATTCATTCATTTGACTTCAACAAAGATTTATTGAGCCTCTATTATGTGCAATCATCACCAGACATAGACCCCTGCCCTGTGGGATGTATGCACTTGTGATATGGAACAGGCCGTGGGACGTAGCCTGGGCACACTGCCCTGTTACATCCACCCACGTGCCTCGTCGGCTGCCCTCCTCCTGCCCAGAGCTCCACACCCTTCCCGCACCTCACGCCGGGCTCTCGGAGCGTGCACTGGGGCTGGCACACCTCACAGGGCACCCACAGGCAGGCAGCCAGGTGTGACCTCTGCAGATTGCCTCTGTCCCTTCGCTGCACCCCTGCCCGGCCCCACCTGGGCAGTTTCCTCTGTGGGCAGCTTCTGCAAGCAGCCACCCGGAAACCCAGCCCCGCTCCCTAATCTCCCCATTCCTCCGGTCAGCCACACACCTCATCCGGGACAGCCAGGGCCCCACTGAGCTGCTCGGGAGGCCCCGGGGAACCTCAGTGCCCTCATGCCTCTTCTCTCCCCAGCCACGAAGAATCCACCAAGTACCTCAACTTCTCGGCCTCGGAGGAGGAGGGGAGCAGCGTGGCCCAGCTCAGATACCAGGTGAGTGACGGTGGCTCAAGAGCAGGGGCTGCGGCCCAGGAGCCAGGGCGCAGGGAGGGGCGTGGCCTTGGCATGCTTTGCCCTCGCTGCCCTCCGTGCAGGTGAGCAACCTGGGGCAGAGGGACCTGCCTGTCAGCATCTACTTCTGGGTGCCTGTGGAGCTGAACCAGGAGGCGGTGTGGACAGAGCTGGAGCTCCTCTACCCCCAGGTACCCGAGGACTGTGTGTGGCTCCCCCACCAATGCCCTTTGCCTGGGTTCCCGTGTCCCCCCACTCTCTGATGTCCCCTCTGAGACGCCTGCTCTCTGTCTTCCTAGGGCCCATCTATCAACTGCTCTTCAGAGAGAACAGTGCCCACAGAGGCCGACCCCCGGGCCCACACGCAGAAGAATCCCGTGCTGGTGAGGACTGGCTGCCCCCCACTTAAGCCACACGTCAGAGGCTCTGAGCTCAGGGGTCCGTGTGACGTTCAGAGGGATGTCTGCTGACAGCATTCCTGAATTCAGATGTGGCTGCTCCTTTAAATCAGACACGTTAATGCTGTCTGCTGCCTTCACACGCACACACACACACGCACGCACGCACACACACACACGCACGCACGCACACACTCTGGGCTGATCTACTTCTCTGCCCCTAGGACTGCTCCGCTGCTGCCTGCCGGCGGTTCCACTGTGACGTCCCCTCCTTCGGCACCCAGGAGGAACTGGACTTCACCCTGAAGGGCAACCTCAGCTTCGGCTGGGTCAGCCAGGTGGGTGGGCCCAGCGGCAGAGCCCCGCCCCCCGCCTCCGCCTCCCGTGGGCCCTGAATGTCTGTGCCCGGCCTCAGTGGGGAGCGAGGGCATTTCCCGGACCCTGAGCTTTCCCCGGAGCTAGCTGCCAGCTCTCCTGCCCTTTTGCAGACTCTGCAGAAGAAGGTATCGGTGGTGAGTGTGGCGGAAATCACTTTCGACAGATCTGTGTATGCCCAGCTCCCGGGCCAGGAGGCGTCTCTGAGAGCCCAGGTAGTGACTGTGTGCTAGGCAGCAGCCAGGTTGGCGAGCGGCTTCTGATGCTAAATCCGTGTGCCGGGCGGAATCTCACAAGGCTGGAGGGAGGGGGTGAAGATCCCTGGGGGGGACAGTTGTCCCTAAGCCCCTGAGGGCTTCTGTGGCTCAGCCCGTGGAGTCTGGCCCGGGGAGGCCGGGGAGGAGGTTAAAGGTTGGAGAGGCTGGGAGGAGCCAGGGCCGCCAGAGGCCCGATGCTTTCTGATGGGGTCACCTCCTTCCAGACGGAGGTGGTGCTGGAGAAGCAGGAGGTCCACAACCCCGTGCCCCTCATTGTGGGCAGCTCCGTGGGAGGACTGCTGCTGCTGGCTCTCATCACAGCCATACTGTACAAGGTGCGTGCTCGCCTCCTGACCCCCAGCACGTGCTCCCACTTTCACAGCATAAGACAGGGCTCCCCTTGGAGTCGGCCACGTTCTCGCTCAGTCACTGCATGCGAGGGAGCCTCTTCCGCCTCTGACATCGGCAGTCCCCAGCTGTCCCCCATGTGTGTGCTCCTATCTGTTCTCAGGCTTCCTTTAGTCTCTCTCCCTTTCTTTCCCACTCACCTCTGCCTTTCTACATGTTTCTCTTGACAGCAAATCTATAGATATAAAAGCCTAAGCAACCGAACAACTGGTCGCTATGACGCACACTGACCACCAGGGGGCAGATGCTCAATGTGGGAGCTGCCCCCTGGTGGTCAGTGTGCTCCCACAGTGGGAGCGCCGCTCAGACCCAAGGCCCACGGTGGCCTGAGCCCGTGGCAGGCACAGCGGGGCCAGGATGAGTGGGAGCAGCAGGCAGGAGTGGCAGGCGGAGTTGGACTGCTGGTTTTGGCCCGATCCCTGCAGGCCACGCTGAGGGACCCCACTGGTGCACATATCCATGCACCAGGCTTCTAGTTATAACATAAAAAGCACTGCCCTGGGTTTGATGTGGACACTCAGGATTCTTTCTGTGACTAGGCGAGTGCCTGGTCCACGCTGGGTCTTGTTTCACATTCTAAAGGTAGTTACCAGCTCACAGAACTGTGGTCCAGTCTAACTGTCACAGTGTTGCCACTGCACTGCTTGAACATCACAGGGGCTCCTGAATGGTGGTCCCTCCCCTTCCCATCACCTCTTTCCCCCTCTCCCACCGGACTCCCTTCCTCTCCTTCCTTCCCTGCAGGTTGGCTTCTTTAAACGTCAGTACAAAGAGATGATGGCGGAAGCAAATGAACAAGCTGCACCATCGGACCCCCAAGGTGGCCAATAAGAAACTCCCTCCTGTTCTCTTTGGACTTGCTCTGCCCTGAGAGGCTTCCTGGCCCCTTTAATCACACCCGCCAGGCTTGAGGGGGAACAACTGTCCCACAGGAGGGAGGCTGGCACCGGCTGCTTTCTCTCTTTGGAGGATGAAGTTTATTTGCACAAAGCGTCTCGCCTGGGAAGGGCCATTTGTCTTGTCAAAGCTCCAGATGGAAACACCAGGCAGGATCCCTGCCCTGCCCCCCGAGCACGTGGCCTGAAATTTCTACCTGGAAATACACGGACCATAGCCCCCAGCTCCATTCTCCCTTCCTCCACTAGCCACCAGTGATCTCGCTAAAACGCAGTATTGTTTTTTGTGATTAAAAAAAATAAAGAAATGTATTGGGCTGACGTTGGTTAATAGGATCATGTAGGTTTCAAGTGTACAGTTCTGTGATACAAGATCTGTATATTGCATGGTGTGCCTACCACCCAACGCCAAATCATCTTCTGCCACCATATATATTAGGCCCCCTTCACCCCTCACCCCTACCTCCACCTAAGATCCGGTCTTGAACAAGTCACTCGTTCTCATGCATCTTCAGTGGCTCCCCCTTAATCACAGGTAAACTATCAGCTGGATGTCGGGAGCCAGCTCCCTTTCCAGAGACGGGCTTCGGAGCACACAGCATGAGGCGTCTGTGCTGCTCTGTCACCCTCATCTAGCAAAGTGCTGGCAGTATGGTCTCGGTTTTGTCTTGGGAATCTCAGTCCAGATTTCCAGAATGAAGTTGGGAATGAAATGCCTTTCATTAGCATTTGTAAACTTGGCTTCTAGCGTTGGTCGGCACTGCTGGCCACGAGGGAAGGGTGCCCCTGCCCCCGGAGGAGTGGTGGCCCCAGTGCCACTTCGGCTCACCCAGCTTCAGGGTCTCTTTGAGGCCCTAAAGATAGCAAATGAATAAATGCCAGAACATACTGGTAATTATAAAAATTGCACATTTTAAATATTTGCATTAACAAATTAACACTTTGCACAAAAAGATGCATGTGCCTTTATTGGGAAACATGTCAAAGATCTAAAATTAATGCCTTTTATGGATGTGAGTCCTGGGAATGACGCTCATGCTGTCCCCTCATCATGGTAGACGCCGGCCAGCCCTGAGGCCCGGGGCCAGGACCAGACAGTTAAACAGGTCAGGGTTATAAACGTCCCTTATTGGGGGTAGCCTGCCCTCTTCATCTGCTCACTCCATTCTCAGGGGTGTCACTGATGGGAAGCGGATGGGGCTGAGGGGGAGGGGTGGCAAGCAGAAGGGGCGGCCCTTCGTGGCTACTCTTCCCTCTGGAAGGAACCAATACGCAGATGCTGGTACAAATCCTGAGAGGTGCTGACACTGCTTGCATGTGGCTAGTGATCGGGGAGACTCTGAAGTCCTATATCAGGGGCCTGCTGCCTCCCATAAGGTTATTATTGTGCCGCTCATCTCGGCATGA
This sequence comes from Myotis lucifugus, assembly GCF_000147115.1. Classification (NCBI taxonomy): domain Eukaryota; kingdom Metazoa; phylum Chordata; class Mammalia; order Chiroptera; family Vespertilionidae; genus Myotis; species Myotis lucifugus. Next base: position 418,187 of record NW_005871672.1, on the reverse strand, counting down.
AGCTCAAAGTGGTGCCTGGTGCTGAGCTGGGAGCCAACACACCCCTGCCCTGAGAGATCCCACTGTTGCTGCCGCCACAAGGGTGCTCGGGCCTGAGGATCTTTTAATTGGAAAAAAAGGGGGGACAGTTGATCATGTGACTTGAGGGAATGCTAGAAAGTGGCCCTTTCCCTCCACCCAACGATACCCTCATCCACCGTCTTCGGGTCCAAACTCCTTTTGTATCTGGAAGCTTTGGAGTCTCCGGAAGGGCCAGTTATCATACAGTAGCCTCATGGTGGGCTCTAGGCGAGACTTCACTGGAATCTGGCTTTAGAGTGCTGTTTCTCAAAGTGGGTTCCACAAACCACCTGTGGTCTCCACTGATCTCCTATGTGCCAAGGCTTTTTATTTACTTATTTATTTCCTCACCCAAGGAAATGCTTATTGATTTTAGAGCAAAAGGAAGGGAGAGAGAGAGAGAGAGAGAGAGAGAGAGAGAGAGAGAGAGAGAGAAACATCAATGTCTATCAGTTGCTTCCTGTATGTGCCCTGACCTGGGATCAAACCTGCAACCTGGGTATGTGCCCTGACCAGGAATCGAACCCAACCTTTTGGTGTACAGGGCAATGCTCCAACCAACCGAGCCACCCGGCCAGGTCCTAAGTGCTACGTTTGAGAGAGGAAAAAAAGCAAGAAACGGAGGGTCCAAATGATGGCATAGGAAGACCCTGAGCTCACGTCCCCCACGGACACCAAGTCTACAGCTGTGTAGGGATCACTTCCCTCTGAAAAGACCTGGGAAGCAGATGGACTGATCCTCCTTGACAACGGAGAGAAGGACCACATCGCGATGGGAAGGAGAGGCAGAGACATGCTGTTGCCCAAAACACCCCAACCCTGGCGAGGACTCAAAAATTTATATGGAACCACAAAAAAACCCCTGAATAGCTACAGCAATCTTGAGAAAAAAAAGAACAAAATTAGAGGAATCACGCTACCTGAAATCCAACTATTCCACAGGGCCACAGTAATCAGAACAGAATGTTACTGGCGTAAAAACAGACAGATATCAATGGAACAGAACAGAGAGTCCAAAAATAAACCTACGCCTTTAAGGCCAATTAACACTTGACAAAGGAGGCAAGAACAAACAATGGGCAAAGTAGTCTACGCAATAAATGGTGTTGGGAAAATTGGACAGATATGTGCAAAAAAGTGAAACCAGACCACCTTCTTACACCATACACAAGAATAAACACAAAATGGATTAAAGACTTAAAGGTTAGACTAAAACACATAAAAATCCTAGAAGAAAACATAGGCAATAAAATCTCAGACATTTCTCGTAGCGATATTTTTTCTGATATATCACCTTGGGCAAGGGAAACAAAAGAAAAAATAAACAAATGGGACTACATTAAACTAAAAGGTTTTTGCATAACAAAGGAAACGATCAATAAAATGAAAAGACATCCCATGGAATGTGAGAACATATTCATCAATGATACATCTGATAAGGGGCCGAGTCGGGACCCTTCAGTCCACAGGCCGGTGCTCTATCCACTGAGCCAAACTAGCTAGGGTCATATCCAAAATTTATAAATAATTTATACAACTCAACACCAAAACAAACAATCTAATTAAAAAATGGGCAAAGGACCTGAATAGACACTTCTCCAAAGAGGACGTACAGATGGCCAATAGACATATGAAAAGGTTCTCAATGTCACTAATCATTAGAGAAATGCAAATTAAAACCACAATGAGATATCACCTCACACCTGTCAGAATGGCTATCATCAATAAGTCAACAAACAATGTGTTGGCCAGGATGCACTGTTGGTGAGAATGCAGATTGGTGCAGCCTCTGTGGAAAGCAGTATGGAGTTACCTCAAAAAATTAAAAATTTAACTGCCTTGTCTGGACAGGCAAATGGTTGACTCAGTGGTTGAGTGTCATCCCATGCATCAGGAGGTCACTGGTTCAATTCCAGGTAAGGGCACATACCGGGGTTTTGGGCTCGATCCCCAGTAGGGGGCGTGTAGGAGGCAGCTGATTAATGATTCTCATCATTGATGTTTCTATCCCTCTCTCCCTCTCCCTTCCTCTCTCTGAAATCAATAATAACATATATTTTTTCCCCAATGGAACTGCCTTATGACCTAGCAATTTCACTTCTGGGACTATATCCAAAGAAACCTGAAACACTGATTCTAAAGAATACATGCGCCCCTATGTTCATAGAAGCATTATTTACAATAGCCAAGATTCAGAAGCAGCTCAAGTGTCCATCAGTAGATGAGTGGATAAAAAAGCTGTGGTACATTTAATAATGGAATACTACTCAGCTGTAAACAAAAAGAAAGAAAGGAAGTCTTACCCTTTCGACAGCATGGATGACTTATTACGCTAAGTGAAATAAGCCAGTCAGAGAAAGACAAATACTGTATGATTTCACTCATATGTGAAATGGAATGAACAGAATAAAATAACTAACGAAATCGAAACAGAGTCATAGATAGAGAACAGACTGACAGCTGACAAAGGGGAGAGGGGTTGCGAGGCTGGGTGAACAAGCTGAAGGGATTAAGCAAAGAAAAGAACCACCTCTTAGACACAGACCACAGTATGGTGATTACCAGAGGGAAGGGGTGGGGGCGGTAGAAGTGGGGAGAGGGGGAATAAATGGTGATGGAAGGAGACTTGACTTGGAATGGTGAACACACAATGCAATATTCAGACGCTGTATTACAGATTGTACACTTGAAGCCTATATAATTTTATTAACCAATGTCACCCCAATAACTTCAACTAAAAAAACAGACCTTCACACAAGATGTCCCGTACACCCCCGGCTCTGTGTCACAGAGCAATTTGCCCTCACTTGAGAGAGGCAACAATGGGACTGGCAAGTGCCTCCCAGGCTACCCGCACGGCCCACCAGATGTCGCAGGACGGCCGCCTGAGGTCTGTGCCCCAGCTCCTGTGCACAGCAGGAAAACGGGCTGTCAGGTTGATGAGACCACGTGAGCCTGTGAAGACCCGCCTCTGCTGCAGGACGTTTGGGGGCCGGGGGATGGACAGCCAGCCCACGGGAGCTCCAGGCCCAGGCACCACCGACTTGTTTTTGGTGATTTAAGACACACATTGTCCCAGACGCTGTGATTGATGAGGGGCAAGCCTCTCAGAACGTGAAAGACGTGTAAGCCTTCGCAGGGGGGTGTGGGTCTGGAGGACGTTCCTTCCCCACCTGGCACAGAGCCTCCGTCGCTTCTGCTGCTGGTGAGGAAAGGGCACGCGTGTGACTGGGGGTCAGAGCAGCGAGTGCCTTTGAGCGGGCAAAGTACTGGAGAAGCAGGTGGAAGGTCTGGGCATCTCCACGGAGGCTACCGTCTGAGTTAGTTGTGTCTGTGACTCCAGGAGGTCAGGGCTGGGCACAGCAGACAGCAGGAGAGAGCACCCAGGATTTTGGTCCCAGCTGTGAGCAGGGTACCCAGCACTGCTCCAGGCAGAGGCTCCCAGGAAGGAGAGCGTATCATGGAAAGAGCTTCTCTCCCTCTCTAGGTCTCATTAACCACCTCTGCCGTGGCTCAGACCCCACGTTGACTATGTGGCATTTCTATTTGCCCGCTGTCCACCAGCCCGCCGTCTCTGGAAGTGCAGGTGCCACTCGGCCCTGTAGAGTGTGTAGAGCCTCCAATGCCCGCCTCTGTTCCTGTGGCAGCAGCCCTGCAGCCTGTAGAGAGGGTATGAGGGAAATTCCCACTGATGCCTGGTACAGAGGTGGGTCTGGTCCGGGCAGCCAGGCCACATGGACCACTGTCGCTATTCAGCCCAACACTGACACCATCTGGATGGAAACAGGAATGAACCCCAGCAGTGGTTTCGCTGGTGATAGCTCATGAGCCCTGGCTGTTCACCCTCTGCACTGACAGTTGGGCTGTTGTAAAGGGACTGACCCTACCTTATGCCTTGGACCATGGGAAGCTGAAGGGTGAACTCTCATGAATGAACCTTGTAAGGTCAAGATTTGTGGAAGGAGATTTGGGTTCACCTGTAAGAGTCGGAGGCAGTCCTGTCTGCCTGTCACGTCCCAGCTCATAAGGAAGCCAATGCCCCAGCGCAGGTGTAGCCCGAGCAACAGACTCTTCAGTAGCCACAGCAGACTGGGGGCAGGGAAGAGTGGCCACAGGGCACCCAGGTGGGGGGCATATTGCCAAGGGCACTGGATCGCCCTTGAAATACAGTGACTTGGTTAGAGCCCTTGTTTTCAACAAGCCTGAGCAACTGGCAAAGGAATCTGGGGCTGCCCCCTGGAGTCCTCACCAGGTGAGGGCTTGGTGAATTGATTACACTGGCCGCTCCCCCTGCGTGAGGGTCTGAATACAGGTTGGTTTGCGTGGACCCTGCATCTGGCCTACCTCCAGCTTTCCCTGTCACCATGCACACCAGGCTGTCACCTGGGGGGTGGAGATACTGAGGACCATGGATGGATACCCTCGCCAACAGGCAGTGCTCCAGAGTCCCATTCAAAGGTCCTGATACGCAAGACTGGGCCGCAGAGCGTGGCATCGAATGGAGATTCTACGCCCGTGTGACCCGCAAGCATCGGGGTTGGCAGAAAGGAATAAGGGAAGATCACAACATCAGATTAAATTACTAACATGAAAAGCCCCCTCGGCTGGGGACTAAAGAACTATCCCAGGCTTCAGTACATTTGGTTGATCAAGCAGGAGGGTCCATTGCCCCATATGCCAGACTGGGGACCCTGCCAAGACACCCCACACCGTAAAGGTAAGGAAGGCGCCCATCACGCCCGGGAGCGGTGTTACGGACTGGAATTTGCAACGGGATGTCCCGCCGGGCTGGGTGGGTTACTTTGTACCCCTAAGTGCCCTGAGTGAGGGGCAGCTACCCAGTCTCGCTGGTTCCCCGTTGTCCTGCTGCAAGCTGACCTGTGGCAATGCATTAGCCCCGGAGGGAACTACCCGCACGCCCCCTGGTGGCTGACGGTGCAGCCTCCCCTGGTCAACATGACTGGGACGCAAAGCAGGTCAAGTCCTAAAGCTGCAGCCACCTGAGCTTTAGGCCACAAGGTAATTCCATGGAAGGGGAGGCCCCGATGCAAGTTCCTGCCCTATACCCGCTGTTTTGACTTTTTACTTCTGCTGCTCCTGTGGGGTCCGGGCACAGGATGGGCACCTGGTGAAAACACCCTTCCCCGGGCCCACTCCCTGCACAAAACAGTCCAGCTCTTGGGTATGTGAGCAGCTGCTCCCCTCCAGCTGGTCAGGATTGACGGAGTGGGAGCCACCGCCCCACGGAGCGGACCAGACGGCTCCAGAGCAGAACATTCAGGAGGAACAAGCCAGGACCAGTCCTCTTAATTCAAGGCAGCCGGGAGAGAGCAACGTGTGGTTGAGACCACCTGGATGGTCCCGGGACTGAACCCCGTTAAGGCCTCTGTAGACACTTACGATCCTGGCAGGTGGGGTGGAGATCTACTCCTGTGGCCCCAAATGTGAGGCCTCTGACTTGTTAAACCTGCCACCTCGCAACCTGGATGGTCTGTCTCTTTCTTCAGTCTCTCCACGCCCACAGCGTAGGGGGCGGGGCTGGTTTCAGATTTTCCAGGGAACCCCAAGGTTGAGAACCAGCCCAATGTCTCCCCCCATCTTTCTACATCGAGGAGGTAAACGCCTCAGATACTCCCTTAGACCCCATTGACCAGGATTGAGTTAAACTACGTCCCCCGACTTCAGGGAACGCTGAGCAAGGGGGCACCTGCCTTTTGCAGGCTTCATGTCAGAGGGAGCTGCGGCCGCCAGGACGACCGTGGCAGGGCTACCCCCCTGCCTGGTAAATGTCACGTTGGAAGAATAAGCTGAGGGCAACGTTCCTTTATCCAGGAACAGCTTGGGCGCTGTGTAATGTCAGAGGTCTCCACGGGAGCAGCCATGGCGAGTAAAAGTCACTTTACACTGGATTTGGTCACTGACGTGCGAAGCCTGAACCAGCTCCAGGCTTTCGTGCAGCGCAAACTCGAGGGAGAAGCGCTTGATGCGTTTTGTTTATTGCTGACCACCAAGGAGCAAACAGTGACGTCTGGTTGTTGGTATGAATGGCCGTCCTGTGCGTGGCGGGAAGCGGTGGCATTCCCGCTGGGGGAGCACTGGGCCCCAGGGGCTGGTCTACGCACACTTCATTTGCAGAGGGAGGGGGCAGGGCAGCAGTGCGGTTTCCACCTTGCTCAGTGCTGACGCAGGGGGAGAGAATTGTGAATGTGACCAATATGGCCACTGGCTGTTCCCCAAGCAGTGCCGTATGGACGAGTAGGCAAGTGGGAGACCGCTCTCATACTAAAGTCACGTCAGGGAGAAATGCGGCTGCGTGAGATTTCAAACTAGAGGCCCGGTGCACAAAAATTTGTGCACTCGGGGGGGAAGGGGGGTCCCTCAGCCCGGCCTGTGCCCTCTCGCAGTCTGGGACCCCTCAGGAGATAATGACCTGCTGGCTTAGGCCTGCTCCTGGGTGGCAGAGGGCAGGCCCAATCCCTAGGTGCAGCCCTGGTGGGGCTCAGAGCAGGGCTGATTGGGGAGTTGGGCGCCGCC
>NW_005871672.1:403745-405410 GCF_000147115.1 Myotis lucifugus | reverse complement strand
AGGCCAGGCTGCTCCAAGGTCTAGCCGGCCGCTTAGGTTTCCACCAGCATCTTAGGCACACAGGGGGCTCAGTGCTCCCTACAGGAACGGCTCCAGGGAAGGCACTTTAAATACCAGCTTAACCAAGCCTTGCTCGGCTAATTAATTAAAACACACCAGTATTTCTCTGATTTTCTCATCTAAGTGGGGGAGTTGCTGGTGGTGATAAATTTTTTTCCAAAGTTAAAAAGTCTCTTCTCTCAAGTTTTACAAAGAAACCATTGCATTTATATGACTACTAGAGGCCGGGTGTGTGAAAATTCATGCACTGGGGGAGGGGGGAGGTCCCTCAGCCCGGGGCCAGCACAGTCCAGGAGTCCTCAGGGAATGTCCTACTGACGGCTTAGGAGAGGGCCTAAGTGCAGTCTGGCCTCCCTCTGCAGGAGGTGAGGACAGGGGATCAGGAGACGGCACTGCCCCCATCACCCCACTGTTGCTGCCTGGTCTCCCTCTGCAGGAGACGACCGGATAGGCCAATCCGGGGATGGTACCCGCCCCCCCCATTGCCCCTCCACCGCCGCTGGGCACCATGCCCCCCATCACCGTTCCCTCCCTCTGCCCACTGGCATGAGCCTTGGCTGGCCTGATGATGCCTGCTCCCAGGCCCCACCCCCCGCCAACTGATCATTCCTCGGTTCGGTCGATTTGCATATTACGCTTTTATTATATAGGATAGATATAGTTATGGATTCTGATATAGCTGTAGCTGTTTTAAATTGTCCAATTTAAATTGTTTATATTATATTTTTGTATAATTCATTACAGAATCATCAGATTGTTTCGAAAACTAGGACTTCAGGAAATTTTCCATTGGACTTGAGGCGATCTGTTTCTTGGGGTGACTGAGAATGATGGCACCCCAGAAACAAGGGCACTCACCCACAGCTGGGAAAGGCTGTTTTGTTGTGAAAAAAACACACCCAAAACAACCAAACCATTTGTGTACATAAATACACATGTATTCACACACACACACACACACACACAGACACACACACCGTGGACGCTGGACAGCCCGGCAGGGAGGTCCTTCCCATTTTGTGGGTAAACTCACCATCTGATTTTTGAGGAGCATCCGGACCCCAGCTGAAAGCTAACCTACCAGTCAGAGACCTCCGCCCTCCTGCCGGGTCAGTGCATGTCATAGCAAGGGGTTGAGCAGCCTTAGTATATCATTAGCATATTATGCTTTGATTGGTTGGACGACCGGACACTTAGCATATTAGGCTTTTATTATATAGGATAGTTTCTATGCTGTATTTTACATCCCTGTGACTATTTTTACAACTGGCAATTTATACTTCTTAATTCCTTTTACATTTTTACCCAATCCCCTCTCATCAGGCAACCATCATCAATTTGTTCTTTGTATCTGAGTTTGTTTCTATGTTGTTTATTCATCTTATTCATTAAAATTTATTTTTTTTTTAGCAAAGCATAAGCAAATATTCCTCAATCCTGCTGATTTTGCATACATCCACAAGGAATCACCATGACACATCATCTGTGAATACAGGTGGCCATATTTGTAACCCCCAGATATTTTACCCCAAAATTGATCAAATGAAGTTGAAATGGCTGCTGTCAGTGCATAAACTAAATCGATCTTCAACAGTCACAGGATTC
>NW_005871672.1:399396-402447 GCF_000147115.1 Myotis lucifugus | reverse complement strand
CCAGTGGGCCCGTGGGGTTGGCTCTCCTAGTCCTCGGGGAGAAAGGGGATGTGATTTCCCATTTGCTCTCTGCACCCGCTGGCTGAGCGGGAGGACGGGGGAGGGGCGGCCTCAGCTCAGCCTCACTTCTCGGTGCTGGGTCCCTGGCCCCCACCAGCCCGGGGCAGCACAGGATGTGGGCACAGTGGAGGCAGCAACTAGGTCTGGCAGACAGGCCACAGCCCCCACATGAGTGTGGGAACAATCCGAAATGTCTTATTTGTCACCTGCTTAAGGCCTGGCTTTCCACTGCGGTGTGGACTCCGCAGGGCAGGGGCGGCATCTTTTTTGAAGCTCTGGTCTTAGTACATCTCCCTGGAACAGACTCTGAGGCTCACTTGGGAAGGGTCTCGGAGCAATGCCCGTGCATGTGAGGAAAGCAGGACTGGGCAGAGGGAGAGGGTGGCCGCAGAGCCATCGGATCAGAGGCCTCAGCCGGAGCTCGGAGCTGGGAGGGGAGCTGGGAGCTCAGAGCTGGAAGTGTGGCTGGATACAGGCTGCCTCCAGGAACAGGAGGTGTAACGGTGGGCAAGACAGCTCCCTTTTGGACTGGCGTGATTCCTGGGAGGGATTCCACCGGGAGCCCTGGACAGCTAACTCCCTGTGGCTGGGATGAGCGCTTCGTCCTGATAGGGATCGGGCCGGGTGGCACGCCCCAGCTGCCAGTGTGTCCTTCCCTGGGCCTAGCGCACGCCAGCACGTGGTGCCCATGGGGATAACGACCAAACACTTTGTGTTCCCATCAGTTCTTCTTATCCTGACAATGATCCTACGTGGGAGGCACTGTTCTTATGCCCATTTTACAGATGGGAAAACTGAAGCCAGTGGAGTTACATAACTTGCCTGAATCCACCACTGGCAGGTGGTGGGGCTGACTTGAGCCCAGCATGCTGGCTCCGGGTGCACACGCTGGACCATTTTGCTAAAATGCCTTCTCCTAACCTCGATGGCATCTTTAGAGCGTGTATTCAATAGATATTTGTTGACTAAATGATTGAGGAACCCACTGGGCCCCTGGTCTCTACTTCCTCCTTCCCCTTTCAGGCCTTGTGGGAAGAGGGGAGCCACAGGGACCCCGCTGAGGGGAGACGGGGCTGGGGCCACAGATGTGGGTCTCCTCCATGGAGGGTGTGGAAACCGGGTGGGAACTGGTTCCTATGCCCAGGACACCCCCCTGCGTCTGTGGAGGGGGAAGGCCTTCCGGGTCCTCGGAGGAGGCTGGCACCCACACGTGCATCTCTGGGTCTTCCCTCCCTCTCCACAGAGTGTCCGCACCGAGAGATGGACATTGTCTTCCTCATCGATGGCTCGGGCAGCATTGGCCAAATTGACTTTAAGCAGATGAAGAACTTTGTCAGAGCCGTGATGGGCCAGTTTAAGGGCACCAGCACCCTGGTGAGGACTGGGTCCCCTAGGCCTGAGGAGTGGGGTGGGAGGGTCTGCTTCTGGGGACGACAGCCCGGGAGGGGGCGTGGCATCGCTGGGGTGGCTGGCCCGGCAGGCCTGTGCCGGGATGAGGCCAGGGTCCAGGGTCAAGGTAAGGTGCCAGCGCAGGGCCAATTTGTGTCCTGACCCTAGGAGGTCCCCACCCCCCCTTGCATTTAGTAGGTTCCCACATGCCACAGAAAATAGGATGTTTTTGCTGTTTAAAAGCATTGAAAATTTTGTAAAATAATTCTGCTGTGAAATGTGACTGAAAGTAACTTGGCCAGATCATTGATGATTCTTTACAATTCTTAATTCATGGCTTCTTCATCTTATTTTATCTCCCAGTAATTAGTGAATGTGTATGTACAAATTCTTGAGGAGTGAGGAAACACAGCTACAAATTGATTTCATGTGTTATCATTTTTTAAGATGTAAGTTTAACAAATATTGTGGTTGGCAAGGTTATTCTTTGCAGACGATGAAAGAAGCATTATTGGATTTCGAGTTTCCGGTTGCCTTTTTGGGTCATTTTCTTTTCTTGTGGGTTTCAGTATATATTTGCTGGGCCTCAAAAACACAGACCATGCCCTAACCGGTTTGGCTCAGTGGACAGAGCATCGGCCTGCAGACTGAAAGGTCCCAGGTTCGATTCCGGTCAAGGGCATGTGCCTTGGTTGCGGGCACATCCCCAGTAGGGGGTGTGCAGGAGGCAGCTGATCAATGTTTCTAACTCTCTATCCCTCTCCCTTCCTCTCTGTAAAGAATCAATAAAATATATTTTTTTAAAAAAATAAAAGTGCTTAAAATTGGAACAAACAAACAAACAACACAGACCATGGTTTGCAAGCCCAAAATTATTCTGAAATAAAAAGCGTATTAAACCCCAAAACAACAGCTCCTGAGCCCAGGCCCCTCTCGCCCGCAGTTCTCGCTGATGCAGTACTCCAACATCATGGAGACCCACTTCACCTTCACCCAGTTCCAGGCCAGCCCGGGCCCTCAGAGCCTGCTGGAGCCCATCGTCCAGCTGAAAGGACTGACCTTCACAGCCTCAGCCATCCAGATGGTGGTGTAAGCTCCCCCTGCTGCTCGAGGGATCCCCGCCTCCCACCCCCCTGCTGCCTGCGGGATCCCCACCTCACCCTGGGTCCTGGACAGCCCTTTCTCCAGCTGAGGGAGGCTCTAGGGCAGGGGTCCTCAAACTACGGCCCGCGGGCCACATGCAAATACAAATATGGTATTTGTTCCCATTTTGTTTTTTTACTTCAAAATAAGATATGTGCAGTGTACATAGGAATTTGTTCATAGTTTTTTTTTAAACTATAGATCGGCCCTCCAACAGTCTGAGGGACAGTGAACTGGCCCCCTGTTTAAAAAGTTTGAGGACCCCTGATCTAGGGAAAGGGATGCAAAAGGGAAGGGAGGGGCTGCAGGCAGAGTCCTCCTGGAGCGCTTCTGCCCTCCTGCTCCCCGCATCCCCTCCCCCCCCCCACCCCCGCCCCTTGCAGGAAGGGCTCCTCTGGTCCCTTTCCCGTTGCCTGGCCTTGCATGGGCTGGACCCGGAGCCCACCTGGGGCAGCCCAG
>NW_005871672.1:396046-398078 GCF_000147115.1 Myotis lucifugus | reverse complement strand
GACAAAAGGGCAGTACTTTAAGGAATATTGGGGACCCACTGTCCCTCTAGCCAAACGCCTCCACTGTAATTTTATTTTTTTAATCCTCACCCGAGGATAGGTTTATTGATTTGAGAGAGAGAGAGAGACATTGATTGGTTGCCTCCCACTCGCACCCCAACCAGAATCAAACCCCTGCAACCTGGGTATGTGTCCTGACTGGGAATCGAACCCACAACCTTTTTGCTGTATGGACGATGCTCCAACCAACTGAACCACCTGGCTGGGGTCCCTCACAGCTTTTTGCAACAAGAGGAAACAAGTACAAGCGGATAACAGAATCCCACCTGCAGAGCAGTGTGACTCCCATCCTCGTCTGTGTGCGACACCTTCCACATGGTCACGACCGGGTGGAAACTGTTTCCGTCTGCTGTGCGGATCGCGTCCACCTGCCTCCACAGCCTTTACTGCTTTCCTCTGAAATGTCGGTGTGCTTCTCCAGGGGTCTGGTCATGTGCTACACACCTTCCCTAGTGTTGGACTAAGGCTGTTTCCAGAGTTACATGTGCACGGATGTGAGCACACGGCCACAGTGTTAATGGTTTGTGGCAGCTCCATAGAGTTAGCGCTTCCCTAGAGGCCGCTCAGAATTACCGGATACCATTTGTCTCCATTATCTATTGTTGCCGAACGACTCCCAACTTTGGTGGCTTAAACTACAGCTCTTTTATTATTATTTTCATGATCCGGGGCTCAGCCATGTCACACAGGGCTCTCCGTCCCTCGTGGGGCTGGTCAGGGGGCGCCTGAGGCTGGAACACGAGCCCGGCACTCACGTGGCTGCAAGGCGGGGCTCGGCCAGGGTGGCTGGGCCTCTCTCCTTGTGGCCACTCCAACAGGGAGCTAGACCTCTCTCATGGGGTTCAAGGGCTCCCCAAGGGGCAAAAGCTACCAAGGCTTTTTGGGCCCATAACTGGCCTGGTGTCTCCTCCACTGCATGCGGGCGAGTAGAGCATGTCCCAGGCCGGGTTCAGATGGGAAGGGGATCGGGTGGGGCTCCCTGGGGCCGTCTTGGGAGACCAGCTATGGCACAGTCCTCATTCTCACCTTGCTGGAGAGAAGCGGAGGCTCAGAGAGCCGAGGTAACTCGCCCGTAGAACTCCCGCCCACAACCACGCTGCCTCCTGGGCATGAGACGCCACCGCGGGTGGAATTCTAGGAGCAGGGACCTGAGAATCTTCGCTATTGGCCTTACTGATCGTTGTCAGCATGGTTTTCAAAAAGGGCTGAATGGGTTTCTTCACACGCCTGACAGCCTAGGGCGCCAGGACTCCCCGGCCCTCCCGATGAGCTACCGGTACCACAGAGGATTTCCTCCCGGAGCCGGCCCCCCTCAGCAGCCATCTCCCTCTCCTCCCTGGCAGGAAGGACCTATTTCACAGTAGGAACGGGGCCCGCAAAAGTGCCAAGAAGATCCTCATTGTTATCACGGACGGACAGAAGTACAGAGACCCCCTCGAGTACAGCGACGTCATCCCCCAGGCCGAGAGAGCCGGCATCGTCCGCTATGCCATCGGGGTGCGTGCTCCGCCTGCGGACCCCCAGGCTCGGCCTGCACCTGCCCCCCGCCCCCCGCCCGCGGCAGCAGGCGGGCGCTCCTCCTCAGCCGCCTCTCTGTGCAGGTGGGAGGCGCTTTCGAGGAACGGGCCGCCAGGCAGGAGCTGGACACCATCGGCTCCGCGCCCGCGCGGGACCACGTGTTCAAGGGTGAACAACTTTTGCGGCGCTGGGCAGCATCCAGAAGCAGCTGCAGGAGAAGATCTTTGCGGTGGAGGGTAAATGGGGAAAGAGCTGGGGCCTCAGCACCGAAGGTGCCCCCACCCACTTGTCCCCTGCGGGTCTGAGGTCCATCCCTGGTCACAGCTCACCCCAAACTGAGCCCAAGCCCCAGACAACACCCTTCTTCCTCTTGCTCGGAGCCCTGCGGTCTCTGGCCTCGGGAGCCTTCAGCCGCCTGTCCCACAGGAACCAGTCGAAGACAAGTAGCGCTTTC
>NW_005871672.1:379142-393981 GCF_000147115.1 Myotis lucifugus | reverse complement strand
CCCTCCTCCAGATTGGCTCTACTTCGGGGCTCCCTCTGCTCCGTGGACGTGGACAGAGATGGCAGCTCCGACCTGTCCTCATCGGGCTCCCCCATTACTACGAGCCGACCCGGGGGGGCCAGGTGTCCATGTGCCCCTTTCCCCGGGGGGTGAGTGGCTGAGGAGGCCTGGCTGGGTGGGGCCTGGGTGTGGGGTGGAGGGGTGGCCCAGGTTGGGACTGGCACTGTTTCTGCTCTGCAGAGGGCCAGGTGGCAGTGCCGGGCCATTCTCCGTGGGGAGCAGGGCCACCCCTGGGGCCGCTTTGGGGCAGCCCTGACCGCCATGGGGGACGTGAATGGGGACAAGCTGACGGACGTGGCCATCGGGGCCCCGGGGGAAGAGGAGAACCGGGGTGCTGTGTACCTGTTCCACGGAGCCTCGGGGCCGGGCATCAGCCCCTCCCACAGCCAGGTGAGGCCCTCTTCAGCCCCCTTCGCATTTCCTAGATTCACCTGCTGCTGCTCCCACGCCTGCCTTGGCAGGAGCCCTCCCCGCCTCCTCCCGGCGGCGCATTTCCCTGTCGTCCGCCAGGCCCGTGAAGATGATCTCCTCTCCTGTGGTTCCAACAGACCTCAGTCAGCCTTGGTGGGCGGCTGATGGTAAAGAGCCTGCAGGCCCATGTCAAACGCCTGGCCAGCCAGGTCAGCTGTGTGCCTTCAGGCAAAGGGCCGAGTTAGCTTTCGTTTCCTTCTATGAAACATTAAATAACAAACCACCTCCATGGGCTTCGTGTAACTATAGCTCAATGGGAGTCCATTCATCACCCGTTTATGTATAAACACACAAATTAATAACTGGCTCTATTGTGTTCCCATTGTTACGCTTTTATTTTGTCGTCAACCTGCACCCTCATGATGAGGGGCCCCAAAGCGCTCCCCTCTCTTTGCCCAGGGTCCCTGAGACCCTCACTCTGCCTGCCTTCCATCCCACCCCCATCCCCTCTGTTCCGTTTCTCCACTCAGATCTGATTCGCTGCAGCCTCCTTCCCAAATCTCTCCATCGCTCCCCCTGACCTCTACTTCTCCCCTCCCCGGCCAGCGCATCGCAGGCTCCCAGCTCTCCCCGCGGCTCCAGAGTTTTGGGCAGTCGCTGAGCGGAGGTCAGGACCTCACCCAGGATGGACTGGCAGACCTGGCTGTGGGGTCCCGAGGTCACGTGCTGCTGCTCAGGTGACAGCTCCCACATTCTCCTGCTGGCTGTGCGTCCGACCTGCCCTTCCTGGTCCTCCCAGACACAGAGTCCTCTCCTCAGCCCTGTGCGTCCCCCCAGGAGCCGGCCAGTGCTGAGCGTGGGGGTGGCCATCAGATTTGCCCCCTCCGAGGTGGGGCAGGCTGAGTACCTGTGCCTGGAAGAGGCGCCCTCCCCCCTGGAAGCCGCGAGCGCCACAGTCTGTCTCACTATCCACAAAAGCTCACCTGACCAGCTAGGTGAGTTTCCTCCCCTGGACCCAGGCCCTCAGCCCCCAAGGCCCCAGCCCTATCCTCAGGACAGAGGGTCCCTGAAGCCAAATCTCACTTGCATATCCATTTCTGCTGGTGTTGGAAACCTGGGTCCCTTCTAAGCCCCCCCGCCCCCCGCAAGCCCAGAAAGGCCTGTCTCCAGCATCACTCTGGAGTCTGCGCACCCCTCTCACCCGCCTAGCCGCTGCCTGCCTGGAGGCCACCCTTCTTCCTACTCCACTTGGAGCTCTTCCCGCGTCTGTTCTTGCACCTTCCCATCCTCCTCCCAGTGATTAGCCCTAACATGCAAACCTGGCCTCCTCAGTCCCTGCTTAACACCCCTCCGCTCTCCCCTGGCCTTTGTTTGTGAAGACCAAAGCCCTCTCCACATGCCTTCAGTGACCTGGCCCCGTTCCCCCTTAATCCACACGGACCATAGAGACTGCCCTGAGCCCACACCCTGCGCCAAGTACTGTGCTGGACACTGGCAAGGAGTGGGGTGGTGGGACACGGGCGGTTAGACTATGAAAGAAAGCTACGACAGATCCTCGGCTTCGAGGAACGTAATGTTTAGCTGAGAAATCAAATCTAACTCACCCTGGAACAACTACGACATGAATACATGAAAGAACGTTTGAGGTTCCCTTTCACAGTCTACCTTCCATCCTCCTCCACTGCAGGGGACGTCCGCAGCTCCGTCAGGTATGACCTGGCCTTGGACCCAGGCCGTCTGATTTCTCGCGCCATTTTTGAAGAGACCAAGAACTGGACTTTGACGCGAAGAAAAATCTTGGGGCTGGGAGAGCACTGTGAAAGCCTGAAGTTGTTTTTATCAGTGAGGACTTTGGGTTCTGGGAAAGGGGGAGGGAGAAGGAGGGGGAGCCCAGGCTGGCATCCCTGTTCCCCGCTGAGTGAGGTGGGCAGCGGGAGAGGGGGCCTGGGGCTGGAGAGAGGGAAGTTGGGGTCAGACAGGCTGGCTCCACAGCGCGGGGAGGGCCCTGTGTGACAGCGGGAAATGAGTCCAGTGGAGGAGAAGCCCGCGGCGGCGGGGAAAGCAGGGGGGCAGAGAGTGGGTTCTGAAAAGCCCATCCCCCCGCAGGGCTGTGTGGAGGACGTGGTGAGCCCCATCGTCCTGCGGGTCAACTTCTCCCTGGTGGGGCAGCCCATCCCCTCCGCCCAGAACCTCCGCCCCGTGCTGGCTGTGGGCTCCCAGGACCTCTTCACTGCTTCTGTGAGTCTCGCGATGAAGTCCCAGGGATGGGTGGCCGTCCATGTGTCCCCCTGTGCGTAAGAAACTGCAGTAGCTCCCAATCGCCCACCGACCACATCAATTCCAGAAGGGCACCGCCCGATTCCGAGACCCTCTGTCCGCTGGGACCCTACACATGCATCAACTCTGGTTTTCGTTCCTAACTTGTCTCGCTCCTACCCCTGTGCCTGTGACCGTGTTGTATCTCTTATTTGGAAGACATTTTTTTCTCTCCACCTCAACCATCTTTAGTCCCTAAAGCCCCAGTCTTTTCTCCCTTTCTTTGGGAATCCGCACTCGGCATCTGTCTCTTCTTCCCAGGCCTCGAAGCATGTCATGGTGACGTGCCACTTGTCGCATGACTGGATCATAGCCATCTGCACCCACCTCTGTGGCTCTCTTGGCAAGAACCAGGTCTAATCCACCTGTAGTTTCTACCTTTCCTACCTCTCCAAGCCCATCCAACCCAAAACCTGTCCCAGTATCGACTCTTAACAACATCTGTTGAATAGCTCTTCCAGTGTGAGTTAGATTTGATTTCTCAGCTAAACATTATGTTCCTCGAAGCCGAGGATCTGTCGTAGCTTTCTTTCATAGTCCAACTGCCCGTGTCCCACCACCCACCCCGTGCCAGTGGCTAGCACAGTGCCTGGTGCAGGGTGTGGGCTCAGTAATAGTCAATGTTGAGGAGTGCTCTTCATGAGGGAGTTGGAGAAGGATTAAGACGTGGATGGAAAGAGACATACTGTTTTGCTGCAGCTCCCCTTTAAGAAGAACTGTGGGCAAGATCACCTCTGTGAAGGGGACTTGAATGTCAACCTCAGCTTCTCAGGGTGAGTGCTATCTCCTGCCATATCCAGGCACCCAAGCTTTGGGGTCTCCTACCAGCAGGATGAGAAGTGCTTGTGTTCCCCTTTGGCTGGCGTTATAACCGAGAAACAATTGCAATGTTATCAGCTAATAGCTCATGAATTCCCAGTGTCCTGCCCCTGCCCCTGCCCCTGATCCAATTCCAAACCCTTTCCAGTGAAATCTCTCTCCAGTGCTGTATTCCTCCTTCAGCCTACAGGCCCTGGTGGTGGGAAGCTCTCTAGAACTCAACATGACAGTGGCTGTGTGGAATGAGGGTGAGGATTCCTACAGAACTGTGATCAACTTCTACTACCCAGCAGGGCTGTCCTATCGACGAGTGCTAGTTACTCAGGTAAATAGCTCCCTTGGGCTCTGGTTGGCTGGGACCTTTGCCCTGCCCTGGGTTATAGTAGGTTCTTTTTATGTCTCCTATGATAAAATATAAAACACACGGAAAAGTGTGTGAAGCAGATATATACTTTAACAAATAATATTAAGTAAATGTATATGCAATTAGCACCCCCGTGGGAAATAAATCCAGGTCAAGAAATAAAAGAGGGCTAGCACCCCCAGAAACCCTGTCAATATGCACCTTCCTCATCATAACCTCACTCTCTCCCCAGTGTAATCACTACCTGACTTTGTGACAATCAACTCCTGGTATTTCTTATCGTTTTTACTGCCCATGAGTACATCCCTAATACTGTTCAATTTTGCCAATATTTGAACTTTATTTGAATAGAAGCATGTTACTTTTTTTGTCTTTCTCCTTTTCTTTAATACTATGTTTGTGAGATTCATTCATGTTGTTGCTTGTGGCTGTGGAACACTTTCACTGCTATATAGAAGCCCTTTTGTATGACTATACCACAATTTATTTACCTATTCCATAACTGATGGTCATTTTGTGTCCTGATTTTGGCCATGACCATTCTTGATCATATATTCTGGTGTGCCTATGCATTAATATTTGGAAGTATGTACCACATGTGGGATTGCTGGATCATTGGGTATGTGTGTCTTCAATTTTCATAAGTAAAGCCGGACCATTTTCACTTATTGACACTCTATCAGTAGTGTATGAGAGTTCTTGTGACTTTCATCCACTCCAACACTTGGCATTGTCCAATTTTTTAATTTTCATCTATCCAGTGGGCGGGTAATGATATTTCCTTGCAGTTTTAATTTTCATTTCTCTAATAAAGTTGAACAACTTTTCATATATTTCCTGGTCACTTGGGTGTCTTCTTTTAGGAAGTTCCTGTCCAAGTCCTTTTCTTATTCTTCTATTGAGTTGTCCACCTCTTTCTTATTGAGTTGTAAGAGTTTGTACATATTCTGGTTCCTACTCCTTTTCCAGTTACATGTGCTCAAATATCTTTTCTAATAAATATCTTTTTAAAAAAATATATTTTATTGATTTTTTACAGAGAGGAAGGGAGAGAGATAGAGCGTTAGAAACATCGATGAGAGAGAAACATCGATCAGCTGCCTCCTGCACATCTCCTACTGGGGATGTGCCCGCAACCCAGGTACATGCCCTTGACCGGAATCAAACCTGAGACCTTTCAGTCCGCAGGCCGACGCGATATCCACTGAGCCAAACCGGTTTCGGCTAATAAATATCTTTGTTGTTTGTTTTTTTCAGGCTCCTTATAGTGTCTTTTAATAAATGTCTTAATTTGATTGCGGTTGATTTTTATAAATCTTTAGTATATTTTTAAATAATTTTTTATTTTTTAATCATAGTTGACACAATATTATATTAGTTTCAGGTGTACAGAATAGTGATTAGACATTTATATAATTTACAAAGTATGCACCTCCATAAGTCTACTACCCATCTGACACCATACATGGTGACTACATTATTGACCACATTCCCCATCCTGTACCTTACATCCCCATGACTGTTTTTATAGCTGGCAATTTATACCTTAATCTCCTGCCCTCCTTTTCTTTTTGTTAATCCTCACCAGAAGATATTTTTTCCATTGAATTTTAGAGAGAGTGTAAGGGAGGTAGGAAGGAGGGAGAGAGAAAAAGAGAGAAAGGGAGAGAGAGAAACATTAATGTGCAAGAGACACATTGATTGGTTGCCTCCTGTAACCTCCCCGACTGGGGCTAGGATTGAACCTGCAACCCAGGTACATGCCCTGACCAGGAATTGAATCCATGTCCCTTTGTTGCATTGGCCGACACTCTATCCACAGAGCCACACTGGCCAGGGCCTCTTCCCCTTTTTCATTCATTCCCCCAAACCCCCTTCCATCTGGAAACCATCAAAATGTTCTGTAGCTTTAAGTTTGTTTCTGTTTTGTTTGCTTGTTTTTTAGAGTCCACATGCAAGTGAAATCACATGACATTTATTTTTTTCTGTCTGACCCATTTCACTTAGCATAATACCCTCTATGTCCATCCACGCTGTTGCAAATGCAAGATTTTATTCTTTTATGTAGCTGAGTAATATTCCTTTGTATATATGTACCACATCTTCTCTATCCATTCCTCCATCAAATTGACACTTAGGTTGTTTCTATATCTTGGTCAATGGTAAACAATGCTGCAATGAACGTATGGATACATATGTCTTTTTTTAAAAGTATATTTTTATTGATTTCAGAGAGGAAGGGAGAGGAAGAGAGAGACAAAAACATCAATGATGAATGAGAATCATTGATCAGCTGCCTCCTGCACATCCCCTACTGAAGATGGAGCCAGGAGCCCAGGCCTGTGCTCTTGACCAAAATCAAACCCAGAATCCTTCAGTCTGCAGGCTGACGCTCTATCCACTGAGCCAAACTGGCCAGGCCAATGCATGTGTCTTTTTGAAGTAGTGTTGGGTTTCTTTAAATAAATGCCCAGACCTGGCATTGCTGAGTACTTCTTTATCTCTTGTTATAGCTTTTGTTTTAAAGTCTATTTTGTCTAGTATAGTTCTGCTACCCCAGCTTTCTTTTCATTTCCATTTGCATAAAATATCTTTTCCCATCCCTTTACTTTTAGTCTGTGTCTTTCATTCTGAGGTGGGTATCTTGTAGACAGCATACAGATGAATCTTGTTTTCTTATCCATTCAGCTACCCTATGTCTTTTGATTGGAGCATTTAATGCATTTACATTTAAAGTTATTACTATGTTCTTTAGCTAATCCCTTCAACTTCTTTATTCAGTCACCAAAACATTTAAATAAAGTCATTATTGATAGGTATGTAGTTATTTCCATTTTATTATTCATATTTTTTATTTCTCCTCCTCCTCCCTGCTCCCTCCTCCTCCTCCTCCTCCTTCTCCTTCTCTTCCTCCTTCTCCTCCTCCTCTATTACATACAATAATGATGTTTTCCATCATTATTTCTTCAAATAGGTTTTCAATTTCTTGCTCTCTCTTCTCATTCCAGCATCCCATGATGCAAATGCTAGTACACTTGGTGTTGTCCCAGAGACCCCTTAAACTGTGTGTTTTCTGCTACCTTGTTTTCCAAACTGCTGATTTAACCCTCTGCTTCATCTAAACTACTGTTGATTCCCTCTAAGGTATTCTTCATTTCAATTATCGTATTCTTTATTTTTGACTGGTTCTTTTTTTGTTTTCAGTCTCCATCTGTGTGTTTCCCATCTCACTCAGCCACAATCCCTGCTGGTTATCACAGCCAGAAGTTAAGGATGCTTTTCTTCCTGGACTGGGGAGCCTGGTGTGGGGCTGAGACTCCTTGCTCCTCAGAAGGGACCCCCACAGCCAAAATATCCCTCCTGATTTTTAACCACCACACATAGGTTAGGGACCAACCTGCTCCATGTCTGCACCCCTCCTACCAGTCTCCATGTGGTTTCTCCTGTATGCCTTAGTTATAGGACTTCTATGCAGCTCGTCTTTGGGTGCTTCTCAGTGATGGTTGTTCTGTAGTTTGCCTGTAGTTTAGATGTGGCCATGGGAGGAGGTGATCACAGAGTTTACCTGCTCTGCCATCTTGACCGGAGGTCCTCCTTTAGTGTTTTTATGTGTGGATCTTATTTAAGAAATATTTCCCTCCTTCAAGGTAATGAAAAAAAATACTCCCTTATATTATCTTCTAAAAGCTTTATAATTTTGCCTTTTGACATTTAAGTCTTTTAGTTGGAATTTATTTTAATGGATGGAGTGAGGTAGGGATCCAATTTTATTGATTGTTTGTTTGTTTTTGTATGGGCCAATTTTCCCGGGATAATTAGTTGAAAAGTTTGTCCTTTCTTCTATTGCTCTGTGATGCCACCACTGTCAGATATCAAGCCCATATATGTATGTGGGTAACTGTTTTGAATTCTTTCTCCTCCTCTGGAAGCAACCCCATCAGCGCCCACTACACCTGGCATGTGAGGCAGTGCCCACAGGGAGTGAGAGCCTGAGGAGCAGTAGCTGTAGCATCAACCACCCCATTTTCCGAGAGGGCAGTAAGGTCGGTGCTTACCCCCAAATCCTCATCACTCTTCTCACTGTCCCGACCCACGTCCTTCCCTCAGTTCCCCATAACCTTCCCTCTCCCCGTTCCTTCTTTCTTCTTCCATCAGGGCACCTTCATGGTCACATTTGATGTTTTCTACAAGGCCACCCTGGGAGACACGTTGCTTCTGAGGGCCAATGTAAGCAGGTAAGCCAGACCAGGTATGGTGTGTCCTTCACCCTCCAGTCTCCTGTACCAGCCAGAGATTCCTCTCTTGGTTTCCTTCCCAACTGGGCTTCCCCCTCTCTCCAGTGAGAATAATAAGCCTACAACCAACAAGACCACCTTCCAGTTGGAGCTCCCAGTGAAATATGCCGTCTACACAGTGATCAGCAGGTGACTAATCCCTGGCCCTTCCCTTGGACCTCTGACCTTCCTCCAAGGCTAGTACCTCCCCCTGCAGCCTGCTCTTCTGGGGATGGGTATCTAAACTAGTCCCTCTGATTCCTCACATGTAAATATTTGTGACCCGCCATATGCTTACACCACAATACCACATGCAGACATATCTGTTGTTGCACTTCACTTTCTTGCACTTCACAGATACTGTGTTTTTTACATATGGAAGGTTTGTGGCAACCTCAGGTCAAGCAAGTCTATCTGTGCCATTTTCCAACAGGTTCGGATGGTTAGCATTTTTTAGCAAGGATTTTTTTTAAATTAAGGTATGTTTATTGTTTAGACATAATGCTATTGCACACTTAATAGACTACAGTGTTCCTGGAAACATAACTTTGATAGGCACTGGGAAACCAAAAGACTCGAAGGACTCAATTGCAATATTTGCTTTATAGAGGTGGTCCGGTTCCGAACCCACAATATCTCTGAGGTGCGCCTGTGGCATAATTCTTGCTTCTTCTCTGACGACCTGGCCTGCTGGGGGCACGCACACCCCTGGCTGCTGCTGTGTGCCACCTCCTCTCTCTAAGATGCAGCCTCCCTTTAACCTGGAGCCAGTCCTGTCCTTTGTGCTAAACAGGCGTGTGGCGAAGCTAAGCTACTAGACTGAGACCGGGGCTCTTCTGAGACCCGGAGGCAGGATATGGTCTTTGCCCACACAGAGGAAAGGAAGGTCAGGTTTTCAGAGGAGAGCGGAGGTGTGAGAAACGGTGGTGAAGGTCTCTAACAGCCCAAGGCCAAGGCAGGCCACAAGAAAGGCAAGTGCAGGGATGCTGCTCTGGGTGTTGAAGGTGGAGGAGTAGGGGCAGGCCAGGCGGGAAGCAGGGCAAGGACTCCACAACCTGGCTAAACTCCAGAGGCTTAGAGACTTGGTAGAAACTTGCAATGTTGCCATGGGACAGTTTGCTGCTGATGGGTGAATTTTTAGGGGAACGAGGGATGGGGGTCAAGCAATGTCATTGCCCGTCCAAACTCTGTGTGTATTTCCCCTTATGTCCATGGGAAAATACTAAAACTTATCATAAGAGCTTATAGTGATATGTGCTTATGATGTGCCAGGCATTGAAGTACTTCACATGTATTTATGTTTATTTAATCTTTCTAGCAACTCTATGATATAGTTATTGTTACCCCCTTTTTACCAACAAAGAAATCAAGGGGTTAAATAACTTGCCCTGACATTCAGCTGGTAAGTGGCAGAACCAGGAGTGAAACCTAGATGGTCCAGAGCTTATGCCAGCGGCCAGACAACATCTTCTCTAAGGAGTGGGAAGGTCGAGTGACTGACTCAAATATGAAAAGAGATTTAGAATGAGAAGATTTTAAGGTGGAAAACTGATGCAGAGAAGGGGGTCTGGGTGGGGAGCAGAGAGGAAGACTAACAATACTAAAGGAAACAAATTCTCACATTTATGCACTGCTGCAAACATCACAACTCCATTATAGGTTGCCACTATTCTTAGCAGCCCTACTTTAAAGAGTAAAAAACTACAGGGCTCCAGAGAGACCACATAGTTTGCCTTAAATTACTCATGCAGGAAGTGGGGACTTGAGCTGTGAATGCAGGTGGTCGGCTCCTGCGTGCTCGCTCGCTCTCTCTCTCAATTGATTTCAGAGAGGAAGGGAGAGGGAGAGAGGGATAGAAACATGAATGATGAGAGAGAATCACTGATGGGCTGCCTTCTGCACTGTCCCTACTGGGGATCGAGCCCACAACCTGGGCATGTTCCCTAACTGGAAAGCAAACCATGACCTCCTGGTTCAGGGGTTGACACTCAACCACAAAACCACACTGGCAGGGCTGGCTCTTATGTTCTTAATCATCAAAGTGACAGCCACAGCTGTGGGGTCTGCAAAAGCAAGATTTATGACTTAACTGTTGACTCTCCAGAGCCAAGCACACAGCCTGGCACAGGGTAAATGTTTACTGGAGGAGGCCATGGGTGGATGGATGGATAGGTGGATGGAAGGATGGATAAGTAAATGGAAGGATGGATGGATGGATGGATGGATGGATGGATGGATGGATGGATGGAAGAAAGGATGGGTGGATAGGTGGATGGATGGATGGATGGATGGTTGGATAGGTGGGTGAATGGATGGATGGATGGATGGATGGATGGATGGATGGATGGATGGATGGATGGATAGGTGGATGGATGGACGGATAGGTGGATGGATGGACGGATAGGTGGATGGATGGATAGGTAGATGGATGGACGGATAGGTGGATGGAAGAACGGATGGATGGATGGAAGGATGGAAGGATGGAAGGGTGGAAAGCCACCTGCAGCCAAGAACATTTATGTCCAGTCCATGAGCTTGTGTCCATGTGCCATCTTCCATCACGTTTATTTAACTGCCCGGGATAGTCATGTCTATTTTCTTCATCCCCATTTTGGAGGCGCTCATGCTCCATTTTTTGAGGGATCCACTCATCATTCCTGCGAGTCTCCTTAGGCTTATGTGTTCTTACAGTAGCCTGAGCAAGCCTCACCTGAAGTCAACCTTAATCTACTAGAGCAGCAGTTTCCAACCTTTTTTGTCTCATGGCGCATAAACTAATTACTAAAGTTCTGTGGCGCCCTCAGGAGATATATGTTTTGCCAATCTGACCAAAAATAGGTATAATTTTGATTCATTCACATCGGCTTGCTATTGTTGTGTTGGCCATTGTCATTTTTTTTTTTTTTGACAATCTAAGGGAAAAGAGATCAGCGCTCCTGACTAAACAAATAGGTATTGCATGTTTTAAAAATTCTTACAGCACAGATTAAAAATTGGGGCTAGAGAAAGCAAATCTACAAAAAGCATGTAAACACCTTTTTCCCATGGGAAATGTTCAAATGTTATGGGAGGTGATGTTTAAGTTATGCCTTTAAGTGAAAATTTCCAGAAGGGGAGTGAGTAAAGGCAAAGGCATGGGGATCTGAGAGAGCCAGGGCACCCAGGGACGAGCTGGCAGTTCTGGTGAAGAGGGCAAAGGGCACGGGGGAGCTGAAGCTGAGGCTGCAGGGGCTTGTGGGAACCCTGGGTCCCCTGCGGATGGTCCCAGCGCCATCTCACCAACAAGCCCTCTTTCTCCAGGAAGGAAGAATCCACCAAGTACTTCAACTTTTCCACTTCTGATGTGAAGAGCAGGAAAGAAGCTGAGCATCGATATCATGTGAGAGGCCAGGAAATATTCGTGTCTGCCCTCCCATGGCGCTGCTGACATTGAAAGTTGGTGGGAAAAGGTGGAGAGGACCTGAGGGCTAGAGCCAAAAAGAAAGAAAGGGGATTTGGGATGCTCCGGGGGCCACCGTAACGTTGTCTTGATTTTCTGCAGGTGAATAACCTGAGTCAGCGGGATCTGGCCATCAGCGTTCACTTCTGGGTTCCCGTCCTGCTGAACGGCGTGGCTGTGTGGGATGTGGCTGCGGTGGCCTCCTCACAGGTGCCTGCCTGGCTCGCCTCAGTGTGCAGGGCTGATCCCACTGTGCCTCGCACCCTCTCGCCAGTGACATTTTGATCATTCTGTGGCTGTTTCCCTCTCACTAGAATCTCTCTTGTGTGTCAGAGATGGAACCTCCCCAGCATTCTGACTTCCAGACTCGGATTCCAAGGAGTCTTGTGCTGGTGAGCAAGGCCCTGGGCTCCCTTCTAGGACCAGCAGCTCATCGGGGAACACAGGGACATGCAGAGCTAGCTTGCAGAGCTATCTATAGGATAACCCCAAAAATGTATGAGGGCAGTGTTTATTAAAATACAGTTCATTTTCAAAGTTGAACTATCAACTGTGAAAGTATATACACATTTTTTGGACATCCTGTGTATGTCCTATAATTGTTAACCTGTTCCTCACCCCAAATCTGACACTTTTTCTCGACTTGTGGTTCCTAAGTTAAGGCCCTCCTTAACTTCATTGCTCTCCTGCCCCTAGGACTGCTCCGCTGCTGCCTGCCGGCGGTTCCGCTGTGACGTCCCCTCCTTCGGCACCCAGGAGGAACTGGACTTCACCCTGAAGGGCAACCTCAGCTTCGGCTGGGTCAGCCAGGTGGGTGGGCCCAGCGGCAGAGCCCCGCCCCCCGCCTCCGCCTCCCGTGGGCCCTGAATGTCTGTGCCCGGCCTCAGTGGGGAGCGAGGGCATTTCCCTGACGCCGAGCTTTCCCCAGAGCTAGCTGCCAGCTCTCCTGCCCCTTTGCAGACTCTGCAGAAGAAGGTATCGGTGGTGAGTGTGGCAGAAATCACGTTCGACAGATCTGTGTATGCCCAGCTCCCGGGCCAGGAGGCGTCTCTGAGAGCCCAGGTAGTGACTGTGTGCTAGGCAGCAGCCAGGTTGGCGAGCGGCTTCTGATGCTAAATCCGTGTGCCAGGTGGGGGCTCACAAGGCTGGAGGGAGGGGGTGAAGATCCCTGGGGGGGACAGTTGTCCCTAAGCCCCTGAGGGCTTCTGTGGCTCAGCCCGTGGAGTCTGGCCCGGGGAGGCCGGGGAGGAGGTTAGAGGTTGGAGAGGCTGGGAGGAGCCGGGGCAGCCAGAGGCCCGATGCTTTCTGCTCCCGCATCAGATGGAGATGGTGCTGGAAGAGTATGAGGTGTATGACCCTCTGCCCCTCGTGGTGGGCAGCTGTGTGGGAGGACTGCTGCTGCTGGCTCTCATCACAGCGACGCTCTTCAAGGTGAGTGCTCCCCTCCCACACCTGGCGCCACCCGCAGCCGACCCAAGGCCTCCCACACTCAGGGTGGCCCAGCAGGAAGAGCACAGACCACGGAGTCAGGCCGGCCTGGGGCACATTTCGGCTCCGTCTTACCGCTTAATGTCAGGCAAGTTGCTCAAGCTCTCTGGGTTAGTTTCCCATTTTTGAAATAATAATAATAATGCCTGCATCACAGAGTGGCTAAAGCAAGACAGAAATGAGGCCAGGTTACGTCCGCAGGCCTGCCTGACCACGGACAGTATCTATGCTTTTTCTGCTCTGGATTATGTGTCTAACCACTGACCTTGAACACAGTGGCAACTGGGAACGTGCAGCTTGCTCACATAGTGTTCTGCACACCATGCAGTCAGCTTGGTTCCCCTCTCGCGCTTGGCTCCTTCCTCACTCCCAGCGTCTCCCCTGCCCTCTTACCCAGATCTTCTGTTTACTTCCCTTCACAGCTTGGCTTCTTCAAACGTCGGTATAAAGAAATGATGGCTGACAAGCCTGAAGAAGCTGCCATATTCAGCGGGGAGGCCCCCAGTTTGCCTTTGTCCTAATAGTCTGCCTCTCTGTTTATTTCTCCCCCATGGGCTGGTCTTGCTGAGCCTCTAAACCCACTTCCCTGGGGATGACTTCTGCCTAGAACGGACTGGCCTGAGGGACTCCCCGGGCGCCACACCCCCTCCCCAGGGCCTTGCCAACCTTCAGTGAGAGGCCCCTTTTACCCAAGCAGGCCCGAGGCCAGCAGGGATTTTCTTGTGTGTGAGAATTGCCACATTAAATGAGGATTTAAAATACGTTTTCCTTGAATGAAAGAGCTCTGATCCAGAGCACGAGTGCTGTTCTGGGAAGCAACCCTTTGTGTGTGGAGAGAATGTTCTCGCTCTTTCTCAGGTGAAGGCTGCCTCTGCCTTCTAGTGGTGGTGTGAGTAGGGTCAGGGGAGGAGGTGTGTGTGTGTGGTACTGGGGTTCAGCCCAGGCTCCGTGCCCCTTGGCCATGCACCCCGAGCAGACTGTCTTAGTGAGTGCAATGCCCAGAGCTGGTTTACCCAGTGCCCCCTCGAATGGGTTCCCAGAAGCTAGGGGAGCCAGGCTTCCAGAAGGAAGCACCTCATCCCCCAAACCAGCACAGAGGCCCTTACAGGTGGTCGTGGAGAACGGGGAGCATTCCCACTCGGAGCTGGGGCCCGAGCCTCCAGCGGGCTGCAGACCCTGTTTGAAATCAGGGTTGTTCCGTTAGCCGGACTCACGCATTCACCGCGAAAGCCTCGGCAGCCTGGAGCCCTCGTTATTAACACGTTATTAACACGTGAGCCAGGGAAAGCCTTCCCCACCCGCCCGCATCGAGCCTTGGGGGTGGGGGGGGACGCGTGGAAGCACGCACTGTGGGCATGCCCGGGCCGCCAGGAGGACCCCGAGAAGCAGGCCCGCCCGGTCCCTCCCGCCCGACCCGCCCGGTCCCGATCTCACGGGGTTGCACCACGGTACAACTCTATAATTGACCCGGGGGCTTCCAACGGGTCTCCAGGAAACTTCTAAGCCGTTTTAGGGGGTTGAGGTGGGATTTTGAAAAAAATGTTGTTGCCGTCCCCCCAGAAAAAGTGCTTGCAAAAGATCTGCAAAATCAAACCAGTCAACCCTAGGATATTATAAAAGACTTTATGATATAGAGTCTCAATAAGAATGTTCATGTGGTTTTGTAAT
>NW_005871672.1:360858-378534 GCF_000147115.1 Myotis lucifugus | reverse complement strand
TAACATGAACCCTGACTGGCATGCGGGCCTTCCGAGCAGACAGCTGCTGCGCTGCCCCTCCTATTCTGGTCAGCGGGCGTTTCACATACAACACGCCGCTCTGTATAGTGCGGGGAGCGATTTTGTTCAACACTCTATTCCCAGTGGCTGGCGCCCAGTCGGCCATTAGTAAACATTTGTAGAGCCCTGACCCGTTTGGCTCAGTGGATAGAGCCTCGGCCTGCGGACTCAAGGGTCCCAGGTTCGATTCTGGTCAAGGGCATGTACCTTGGTTTCGGGCACATCCCCAGTGGGGAGTGTGCAGGAGGCAGCTGATCCATGTTTCTAACTCTCTATCCCTCTCCCTTCCTCTCTGTAAAAAATCAATGAAATATATTTTAAAAAACATTTGTAAACGAATTGTGTCTTTTTGAATATCAGTTTCTTAAATCTATAAAATGTATAGTAATTTGTACTTTAAATTATATTTATGAAATTTAAATAAAGTAACATAAGAGATACCAGCTTAGAATCTGGCACATAACAGTACCTCAATAAATAGATTAGTCGCTGTTCTTTTTTTTTTTTTTTAAATATATTTCTATTGATTTTAGAGAGGGAAGGAGAGATAGAAACATCAATGATGAGAGAGAATCATTGATTGGCTGCCTCCTGCACGCTCCCTACTGGGGATGGAGCCCAAAACCTGGGCACATGCCCTTGACTGAAATCGAACCTGGAACCCTTCAGTCCGCAGGCCAAGGAGCCTGAAGCTCTATCCACTGAGCCAAACCAGCTTGGGCAGTCACACTTCTTTGCAAAGAGCAGAACTCACTCTAACTAGTTTCTAAAAGACAAGCAGCTGCGAATCGTGGGCAGCTCACAGGACCTCCACGGAGGCCTGCCATCTGCACAGCAGACACGAACCCTCCTGGGGCAGCTGCAGGCAGACACCACACGTTCCCGCGCTGGACGCTGGGTGCCAAAACGCCAGCAGTGCTGCCCGGGAAAGCCAGCTCCTCCACGCTCACCCCCTCTCGAAAGGCCATCTTCGGGAGCTGGCCCTGTGATTTGCTGTCTTCTGGACCCGAGAATCGTGCGGGCCCCGCTGGCAGCACCTAGGCCTTCGCCTGTGCTCTGGTTTCGAGAAAGTCCGGGTAATTGAGTTCTGGCTGCTGCCTTAGGGGGCGGGAATCTATCTTGGAGAAAATCCCCAAATATAGGAGGAGGATCCAGAAGATCCTGGACAGCCACAGATTTGACCACTGCCTCCTGCTCAGTGTGTCATTTCAACCTGGAAAGTCTGACCACTTGGAGGTGTGAAGAGAACCCCCCAGGCCTGGGAACGAAGGTCACTAGAGAGCGGCGGTCCTCGGCCCGGCAGGCCCGCAGGAGCAGGTGCTCTGCTAGCACAAGCCCGTGCTTACTGAGAGCTGCGGTCCAGCAGGATGCCTCCAGCTTCGAGCCAGAGCGGATGCACCTAATGTGAACCCACAAAAGGAAGGGGGGTTTTATGAGCCTAATCTAAACATGCAGAAGGAAAAAGAGGAAGGCACATTGTCCGAGCAAGGTTCTTAGTAACCTTGTGAAACAGTCAGATGTTACGTCGTGTTAAGTTTTCCCTGAGCCCTCGCTGAGCTACAATGGAGCTCTTCCTATAGCTTTTTCCAGCTGGGCTTTGAAATGACTGCTGAGAAGATGGGGCCTGATTTCAGTTAAAGTTACTTGGCATCTCCCTCCACACAGCTCCCTCCAGCCCCCTCTGCACTTAGGATAAGGCTCTTGGAGAAATAAAGAGGGCGGCCCTAGCCCATTAGACTCCGTGGATAGAGCATCAGCCTGAGGACTGAAGATCCCGGGTTTGATTCCAGTCAAGGGTCAAGGGTCAAGGGCACATACCCCATATCTCAGTTGCAGGCTAGAGCCCCCAATTGGTACAAGAGGCAACCAATCAATGTGTCTGTCTCACATAGATATTTCTCTCTCTGTGTCTCTCCCCTGCTTCCACTCTCTCTAAAAAAAATCAATGGAAAAAAATATCCTTGGGTGAGGATGAATCAAAAATAATAAATAAAAATAAAAAAATAAAGAGGGGTGCTTTTACCTGAAAAGGTTCTTGGTTCCCCTCTCCACTCGGAGTTTGTTGGTCATTGCCAAGCAGTTGCCTGGGGACCCCCATCCCCGTGTCTCAGTTTGGAAGTTCCCACTGAGCTTTGCTTGCTGGTGCTCGGTGACTGCCCTGGGGCCGCCACCAGGCCCTGCTGGTCACCTCCTGCTGTGCCCCTGTGAGTACCAGGGGCTTCTCTTTAGTCGCCTGTGCTTTCCGAGGCTGATCATGGTTCTGTCTTAACTGCCTTTGTGTAGAGAGAGTGCGGAGCTGATCCTGCAGTTTGTATACTGGACATGTTTTCCAAATTCTCTCATGCAAATTAATTGGGCTGCTGCCAATGCTTCCAGTTACTGGAGGTTTAGGTTTTGCTTTGCTTTAGGCAGAGAGAAGAACAAACTTACCCTGTGGGCAGTAAGTAAACCCTGTGGGCAGCATCCCAGGCCCTTTCAAACGTTCCTCAGTTGTTGGAGGTGAAGGGGGTGGAGGGAGGCCTCCATGTCAGTTCTCTTGGGCCTCCTTCCTGAGATGCTGCATATCAGGAGCATGTTTTCCAGAGCAGAGAGAATCCCAACATGTGAGCTACTAAATGTACATTTTGTTTATGGGGGCTCTAGGACAGCATACTTGACATTGGAATTGTTCCAGAAAGACAGCTGAGTGGTGATTCAGGACATGGTTAGCTACGACGAATGGGAAAGGGAGTTGGAGATGAAGATCAAGGTGGAGCCCCCCAGTGGGCTGATGACAATAGTATGATAGGGTCTAAAGGGGGCGTTAGCTCCCTCTGCCCCTGGAAGGGACTGGACGCTTGTGAGAATGGACTCCTATCGTTCTGTGTCATCTGCCCAACATACCTGTGGCTTCTTCTCCTAATAATGCGCTGGATTTTCTGTGTGCAATCACCCACCCTCTCTCATTTTCAGTTCAAGGTTCACATGGGGTTGACTCCCTCCTCCAGTTCTAAGAGGGTCCCGTGATCCAGGGCTAGCCAATCAGAACATTCTGTTCTCCTGGCCATAGTGCTTGGCTTGGGAGGGGCGCAGGACCCTGGGTTTCAATTTCGGGGCTTCTTTCTTGGACTATGGAGACACAGTACTTCAACGGGACTTGGAGTTCCAGGAGCCTCAGATTGAAGTACATTCTGAAGCCATTTTTCAGAGCGTACCGGGAAGATGGAGGGAGATCTAGCCTTGTTAACAGTATTTGAATCTGTGGGTCAAGATGTTCCAGAATTGAGAAAGATCTTAGACCTTTCAGTTACATAAAATAACACAAAGCCAGTTTGAGATGGGGTTTTAAGTCTTCATTAATTGCTATACATTTCCGGTGAAACTACAGTATATCTCTAAACTTTACCAGCAGATTTCCAATTTCTGTTCCCCTGTCCTGGAACCCATGTTGAAACTTTTTTTGGAAACCTTTTTTGCCTTCTTTTGTGAATATGACAGCTATAAGTGTCTTTAGTAAACATTCTGGAGTATATTTAGTTTTAATAAATTAAACTTAATGGGCACTTAAAGTGAAGGGGTCTAGTATTTCTTAAAATGAAGTTAGCGAAATAAATTACATATGAAGATATATTCCAACTTGCTAAAGGTTAAGTAGTTGAGTCTTTGTCCTATCCTTTTATTTTCATCTTCCATTTCATAATACAGTGCTGTAGTTATGCATCGAAATAAACCTATATGATGCCCGGTCGGCGTGGCTCAGTGGTTGAGCATCAACCTATGAACCAGGAGGTCACGGTTTGATTCCCGGTCAGGGCACATGGCTCGGTTGCAGGCTCCATCCCCAGTGTGGGTCGTGCAGGAGGCAGCCGATCAATGATTCTCTCTCATCATCGATGTTTCTATCTCTCTCTCCCTTCCTCTCTGAAATAAATTACATAAAATAATAAATAAATAAACCTATCTGCTGTGACGGGATTTCTCTGAAGACACATGTGATGCTGGGGACACTGAACACTTCAGCTGAGCCTCGCACCTGCTCAGTGGCCTCACCTGCTGCAACTCCAGCCCAGGCTGGAACTCAGACCAGCGTCTGAAGTTGCTGCTCCGACTTGAGACCTTCATCTCGCATCCTGTGTGCTGTGCTCCCTGGGCCAGTGGTATGTAAAGAGGTCGTAAAGCGGTGGCTTATTAATCTCAGATATTCTCTGAACCAGTATTTCGCCACCACAAGTGCTGATTTTTGAAAACACCCGAAGGCCTTTCTGCACTCTCGCTGATGCTGCTGGAAATTTGATGAGAGCCTCCTGGCAATTGGGTGATCTCATTACCACAAACAAATGTGGGGACAGGATGCCCTGGGCCCAAGCGAACAGCATTGTCCCCAGTCGCTTCTCTCTGTTATCACCATAGAAATAACCATCGAGCCCTGGCCGTTTGGCTCAGTGGATGGAGCGTCGGCCTTCGGACTGAAGGGTCCCAGGTTCGATTCCGGTCATGGGCATGTACCTTGGTTGAGGGCACATCCCCAGTGGGGGGTGTGCAGGAGGCAGCTGATCAATGTTTCTCTCTCATTGATGTTTCTAACTCTCTATCCCTCTCCCTTCCTCTCTGTAAAAAATCAATAAAATATATATTTTTTTAAAAAGAAATAACCATCGAGTCACTGAATGGCAGGCAAAGTGACCAGGAAGACATGGGTCAGGTGTGGTCACTTCCGTGATCACTTTGGTTAACTTTCCAAGTGTATCTTGGGAGAACAACAAGGATAAAAGAAACCTGAGTTAGCATAGAACACACACACAACACATGCAACATACACACACAACACACGCAACATACACACACACACACACACACACACACACACTTGAGCAACTGGGAAGGTTCCTTGATTCAACTAATGCTTACCAAGTGCCTACTGTGAGTCAGGCTCTGTGCCAAAGTCTCTGCTCTCACGGAGCTCAAGTTTGGTGACTGAAAAGGGGGAAGGACACTCTGGGCAGCTGAGGGAACTAAAAGGAGTACAGGGCGCAGAGGGGTCAAAGGCCATGACCAGTGACCATGACCAGTGACCGTGACCGGTGACGCTGGGCAACCGCTAGACCCGAGACGTGCTGCGGGCTGTGCTGAAGCACGGAGCTCTGTTCCGCAGGCCATGCTGGGGAGTGGGGTGGCGGGCAGGCTGCTTTCAGGCAGGAGAGTGATGTCAGACTAGTATTGGAGTCAGGGGTGTAAGGAAGGAATCTAACTATTGGATGATATGAAAGGTGAACCGGAAAGCAGAGAAGGGGAGAAGGGAGCCGATTAGGAGTCCTTTGCAATAATTCAGGCAAATGATGACAAGGACTTGCACTTCAGGCAGTAGCAGTGGCAATAGGGAGGGATGCTGGGGATGGGTGGGTGGAGGAGGAATAAGAGAGGGCTGAATACCGGAGAGAGAGAGTTGGTGCCTCAGAGAACACGAAAAGAAGGGCTGAGGTGAGAAGTCTGGGGAGAGATGGGCATGGCTGAGGTTAGAGACTGAATCAGCAGAACGTGTTTCCCTTGCATGACGAAGTCACGTGCTACTCCCAAAGCACGGCAGCTGTCAGCACATGTGTTTGCTGGCAGATCTTTCAAGCATGTCAAACTCACATTTATTTAACGAGGCATGCAGCCTGCCGGCCGCAAGTCTGACATGCTTGATAGGCCCAAGGTAATGCCATTAATTCAGCCTGTTGTGCTGACTTTATTCCTGACAGATAAAAGCTTTCGATTACATCAACTAAAGAGGTAATGGCATACCCAGCATGATAATTTCCCTGTTCACCCCTTTAAATAGAATCCATCTGTAAACCAAAATAGATCAGCATTGTCAATAGGCGTGCTTGATCCCCAGGTCTGGTTGGAGCCACGTCTCTCTCACATCAATGTTTCTCTCTCTGTGTCTCTGCCCCTCCCTTCCACTTCCTCTACAAATCAATGGAAAAATATCCTCGGGTGAGGATTAACAAAACAAAACAAAGTAAAATAAGAACGTTATTGAGCTAAAGTAATGTTGGGTACAGAAAGCAACATATGAGGCTAAACAGCTGATTGAGCAATCCTGAGTATAGTGAGAGTTTAAGAGTCTCAACTGAATGTAGGGCATAGACAGTTCAGACAATTTCGTCAGTAGCGAGCATAACAGGGCCACTGTGGGTGGCTTTTGTGCCTGGGACAGCCCTTTGCTACTGAATCTAGATGTTGACTGTAGTGCCTTTAGGCCAATGGTGATTACGGTATTTTGGGGTGATCATTTCTAAAGTGTTTCCTTTATCCTTATATATAAAAAGAACGAGTGACAAATCATAGTCAGGCTGCCCAAGAGCTGGAGCTGGAGTTAAGTGGGGTTTTAGGTATTTACAGCTTTTTCACCTGGAGTTCATTCTATCTGGTCAGGTGAGTGGAGTAGAGCAGAGCACATAAAGGTTGAGCAACAAGTGAAAAATTTGGTACCCAATTGCTACCATAACCTGTTAGTCCTAAAAGTCCTCTTAATTGTTTCTTTGTTTTGGGAAGAAAGAAAGCTGAACTTCCTTTGACTTGTTCAGGATTAATTAACAGTCCAGCCTTTGATATTAAATGTCCAAGATATTTTACCTTAGGTAGGCAAAAACGGAGCCTGTCTTTAGAGACCTTACCCCCTGGAGGCCAACTGTTGTAATAAGTGAAAAGTATCTTGAGTCCCAGAGTGTCAGAAGCAGACCTACATTTTGAAAAAAATGTCGAATTTCTTGGAAATTCAAGGTCATCTACGTTTATTTTCAATATCTGAGAAAAGTGAGACTTTCACTATATTCCTGGGCATAACAGTCCACATATATTGGTGTTCTTCCCAGGTGAAGGCAAAATGATATGGACTGTCTTTGTCTACTGGAATGCTGAAAAATGCACTGCATAAGTCTACCAGTGAGAAATCGTTACTGTTTGTTGGAATGGTAGTAAGTAAGGTATGTGGATTGGGGTTACAGGATGTAAAGGAACTACAGTATTGTTTACAGCCCTTAAATCTTTTTTTGTTATAGTTTATGTTCAATATTATTTGTATTAGTTTCAGGTGTACAGCATCCATTGATTTTTTTTGATTTTTTAAAAATATTTTTATTGACTTCAGAAAGGAAGGGAGAGGGAGAGAGAGATAGAAACATCCATGATGAGAGAGAATCATTAATCGGCTGCCCCCTGCATGCCCCCTACTGGGGATCGAGCCACAACCCGGGCATGTGCCCTTGACTGGAATCAAACCCGGGACACTTCAGTCTGCAGGCTGATGCTCTATCTACTGAGCCAAACCAGCTAGGGCCAGCCCTTAAATCTTGTAGAAATCTCCTGCCTTTCCGTTTGGCTTGTGCACAGGCAGGGTGGGCATATTGCTTGAGGCAGTCCTGGATAACGGGTCTGATTCCAGCTGATGCTTCCAGTGTTCATGGGTACTGCCGTATATTGGGCAAGGTTTGGTCACATTAATAGTTACCTAGATAGGAATGGCTGAGTTGATTTTTCTTATATCTGAGGTAGAGAGGGCCTATAATTTGTCAGGCACACTTTGTAATATTTGTTTATTTTCCAACCTTTCTTCTTTTTTTTTAAGTTTTCATTGATTTCAGAGAGAGGGAGAAGGGAAGAGCGATAGAAACATCAAGGATAAGAGAGAATCATCAACGGGCTGCCTCCCGCACGCCCCCGACTGGGGATGGAGCCTGAAACCCAGGCATGTGTTCCGACCAGAATGGAACGGTGACTTTCCTCCAGACTGTTTTCTTCTTCATATGCTTGTGTCGTAATTATTATCCTCTCGTTTGTCTAATCACAGTTTGAGTCTGGACTCTGGTTATAAGAACATTTCACCTTTTTGTTAAAAAGGAATGTGGGCATCATGGGTTTCTGGTCTTGGCCTCGTCGGTACCTGAGTACTTGTTACAGCCGTGGACGCTGAGAAAGAAGAGGCCTACCACGTAGACTCCTCGCGGCTCACTGGGCTCAAGTTCAAAGCAGGGTCTAGAGCCCACAGGAAACAGGGCCTTTCACACAAACCGGCTTCAGGACAAGCCCGCGCCAAGCTGCCTGCCTCCTTGAACTACCTGCCTGCACCCATCCCAGCACCTGGGCCGGCGCTTATAAGGGGTTTCTGGAATTGTATTTCAACTCTGGGCTGAGGCTTCCCTGACCAACTGGAACTGTGCAACTACATCCACATTAGCATCTTCCCCAGCCAACCAGAGCAGGACAGTGCCTTTTGGACCAAACTGCACGGATGTAAAGTTTTTATTTACATGTGGACCATGGGGGAAGGGGCCACCAGGACACACTTCTGTCTCTATAAGTCAGCTCCCCTCTGGCTCAGAGAGCAAAGAATTCCCCTTCCTACCGAGTCCTGTGCTTTTTCTGGCTGGAGCGCACCCCCCACTCCCCGCCCCCCAGGACATGGACCTCTGGGCAGGGCGGGGCGGGGCTGCCTCACCCCAGCGCCACCTCACGACCTCGCAGCTAAGCTGACACTGAGCTGTCCACAGCCGTGCTGTTCTCACCCGCTGCTGTACCACAGCTGAGCTGTTCGGGCCGAATAAAGTTTCCTTCCTCATTGCACCCCAAATTGGGGATTCCTGTGGGCCTTGAATCGGCACCAATGACCGTGGGTTGACACTGATGAAGTCCGAGAAGCTGGAGCAGATGGACTGCTTTCTCAGAGGAAAGCTAACGGCGTGAACAGTCCTCCCACCTTTGGTAGCACCATGTGCTGGGGGGTGGGGGAGGGGGGCATGAGGTCACCACCACAAGGGCAAAGGGGTGTGTCCAGGCTGCTGTCCTGGGCTAGCTTTGACCCAGTGAGATGCCGAGCCCACGTCTGCTGCATGACGCCTGGGGGCGCACCCCACTCTCCTGAAGGGCCATGGGGCGGTGTTGCAGAGGCCCCAACCCCGAGAAGGCCCCCACCCCCCACCCCAGGGGACGCAGCGGCTCAGAGGCGCTCTGCTCCGGGAAATGGGCGCCCCTGAGGCCCCGGGCAGGCAGCCTCCGTGCCCCGCTCCGCTCCGCAAGCCGAAAGCCGCCTAGGAGTCTGTGCGTTAACCCCGCCTCCCAGTCCCGGGTGCGGAGGGCCCCGCCTTCTCACCCAGCCTCGGCCCGAGGAGGCTCCGTGTCCGCCCCCGTGCGCCCCACCCCTTCGCACCTCTCCCGGGTGAGGCGCGGGGCAGGACGACAGCGCGCCCTAGTGGCTGGAGGCAGCCAGGGGCCAGGCTGGAAGGCCCTGGAGGGTTAAGGCGAAGAGGTTGAGGAACGCTGGGTGGTAGGGCTGGGATTAGGGTGAAGCGAGGGAGGCACCGGCCTCTAGCACAGAATTTAAGGGGGCGCCCCAAGCAGCAATCAAGATAAACAACATTTAAGTGCAATCTTAAAAAAAACACACACACAACCAAAAATTTAATGTGAAAAATTGATGATGAATAAAATATCAAATTTTAAAATAAAAACATTCGACCTCATATTTTCACGACCCTCCTTCACTCGCCTTACCCCAAACAGGCGGCTGGCACAGGCTGTAGGTAAGTGGTTAAAAGTGGCACTCACGTCTTATTTGTCTTGGGTGCCAAATAGTTCCGTGTCCCCTTCCATTTTGCACCAGAGGCTAGTGCCCCTCTCATCTTGCTCTAGTGCTGCCTCTGCCAAGTCTACATTCAGAAAAGACCCCGATTATGGGCTCAGTTCTGCCACCAGCTGCCTGAGTGACCCTGGGCCAGTCCTACTCCCCCTTAGCTTCAGCGACCCTTGTAACAGTAGGGGGACTCCAACTACACAATTGAGAACAGTCTTGGTAATTCTCAAAAGCCGTGATTCCCACAGTGTGGAAACCTCACGTGCCTCCATGTGAGCACCGAGTGAGCCTAGACGCATTGGTCCTAGTGGCCAAGGGCTGAAAAGAATGTTCAGCGGCAGTTAAATGGGTGTATAAATGAATGGCATTTCAAACAACGTCATACTACACAGCAAAAATGAATGATTACAACCATGTGCAGCTACAGAGATAAACTTTATAAACGAAACGAGAGAGAAAACATACAGTCCAATTCCATATCTATAAGATCTAAAACCCAGCAAACATCACACTATATCGCTTAGAAATCTACATGTAGATGAGAAGCTATAAAGTCAAGCAATAAATTACCACAAATGTCGGGATAGTGCTATAGCCCCAGGAAAGAAGAAGCAGGTGTGAACTGCCAAGACGGCTCTGGGTACATTTCTTCCGCTGGGTGGTGGTCACAGGAATCTTGCCTTTTGTTCTTTAAGATGCACACATAGGCTTTATGTACTTTTCTGTACATAGGACATTTTTGAATACCGGAAAAGGTAGGAAAGTGTCTACAACAGTGCCTGGCACATGGTAGATACTCAATAATAATTTGCAAAATGAATGAAATGATCTAGTTCTGTAGCGGACCCTTTGTCGGGCAGTAAGTGGCAGAATCAGGATGGCCCCAAGGTTGTTGCTCAGAAACCAAGGCCAGAATCTTGGTGAAGATGGAGTCTCGGTGGTAAGACTTTACTGCGCTAAGTGCAAAGAGCAAGTGTTCTCGAGTCCTTACCAGAGATGTGTGAGGGTTGGTGTCCTGGTGAGCTCCTGCCAGGTCTCCAGGACCCTCAAAGGGATTAAACCTCTTATCACCCAAACACATGATCTTGAAGTTCCAGCCCAACTCTTTAAAAAATATGTTTTTATTGATTTCAGAGAGAGAGAAAGAGAGAGGGAGAGAGAGAGAGAAACATTGATGTGATAGAGAAACATCAATTGGTTGCCTCCCACATATGCCCTGACCAGGGAATGAATCCATAACCTGGACATGTGCCCTGACT
Source organism: Myotis lucifugus (assembly GCF_000147115.1). Lineage (NCBI taxonomy): Eukaryota > Metazoa > Chordata > Mammalia > Chiroptera > Vespertilionidae > Myotis > Myotis lucifugus. Next base: position 367,623 of record NW_005871672.1, on the reverse strand, counting down.
GGAAATCAAACTGAAGACCTTTCGGTGCATGGGACAATGTTGAAACAATTGAGCCACACCGGCCAGGGCCAGCCCAACTACTTTTATAACAGGGTTACAGAAACAGCCACATCATCTAAATCTAACATCTGAGGAATTGGTGCAATTCCTTAATCCACCATCAATGCCTTCTTCACCTTGTCCCTACCTAGTCCTCTTGGGTTGGTGACCCATTAGTGGACTTGGACAATTAATTAAAGACCAGGGAAGGACTGAGCCTGATGGGCCCACTAGGTTCCACAGTCCTCCTGTTCAGAATGTCTCCTGACTGCCTCTCAGTTGCACCATGTCCTAGGGATGCTCAAGAGTCAGGCCCCTCCTACCCTAGCTGGCTTGGCTCAGCGGATAGTGTCGGTTTGTGGACTGAAAGGTCCCAGGTTCAATTCCGATCAAGGGAACTACCTGGGTTGCAGGCTTGATCCCCAGTGGGGGGTATGCAGGAAGCAGCCGATCAATGATTCTCTCTCATCATTGAGTTTCTATCTCTCTCTCTTCTCCCTTCCTCTCTGAAATCAACAAAAAATATGTATTAAAAAAAAAGACTCAGGCCTCTCCTTGAAGAAGTTAAACTTCACTTAACTTTTTCAAAATGCAAATCCCTCTGAAAGTTTACCCAGTAAACTCCCTATCCTCCTAAAACTGCTAATATACTTCCCATTTCTCTAGATGACCTAATCTGGACATTTCGTATAAATGGAATCATATAGCCTGTGGTCCTCTGTGTCTGGCTTCTTTCATTCAGCATGATGTTTTCAAGGTTCGTGCATGTTGTAGCATGTGTCAGTATTTCATTCCTTTTTCATTGAATTTATTTGGGTTACACTGGTTAATAAAATTATATAGGATTAAGGTGTAAATCTATAATACATCATCTGGATATTGTATTGTGTGTTCACCAGCCCAACTCATGTCTCTTTCCATCACCATTTATCTCCCTTTACCCTCTCCTGCCTGGTAATAACCATACCAGAGATGTGTGAGGGTTGGTGTCCAGGATGATTGTGGGGTTACAGCTAAAGGATGTGGTACAATTCTGTGAATATACCAAAAGCCACTGAATTGTGCCCTTGAAATGGCGGAGGGTGTGGTATGTGAAGTATGTCTCAATAAAGCTGTTTTTCAAAAAGACACTGCAGCTTCTCCCCTTTCCGTCTGGCTCCAGCCATCATAAGCAAGATGAAGTTTACGAGAATGTCCAGGGGCTGTGGAGGAAGCAGTACCCTGTGATGCGTTTTCTTCTCAGGGTGCACTCCTAGAAGTACCGCCAGCTTTCTGTGCTACACAGCCTCCACCCGGCCTGATAAAGCACACAGGCTGGGATACGAGGCCAACCAAGGTTATGTCATACTAGAGGCCCAGTGCATGATATTTGTGCACTTGTGAGAGTAGGGGGGTCCCTCAGCCCAGCCTGCACCCTCTTGCAGTCCAGGAGCCCTCAGGGGATGTCTGGATGAAGGCTTAGGCCGCAGGGAGCAGGCCTAAGCCTTCTGTCGGACATCCTTAGTGCATCTGCAGAGGCAGGAGAGGCTCCTGCCACCGCCACTGCACTTGCAGCCCATGAACTGGCTTCTGGCTGAGCAGTGCTCCCTCTGTAGGAGCGCATTGACCACCAGGGGGGCAGCTCCTGCATTGAGTGTCTGCCCCCTAGTGGTCAGTGTGCATCATAGCAACTGACGCTCTGAAAGGGGGTCCTGAAGACCCAATGAGCAGCAATAACTATGTATGGAAGAGTGGGTCTCAAGCTTCCCAAGTCCAGCTCTCAGCTTGCACCATGGTAACTATGGCACTGTCTCTGGGCCTCCATTCCCAAATGATCCCTCCTACGCCGTACTTCCTCTCTATTAAGACCGTTCTCCTACAGAACTACAGCACAGCCATCAAAATCAGGGAATTGCCGTGGAAACCTCAAACACTGTTCGAGTTTTGCTGGTTAACACAAAATGTCCTTTTCAGCAAATGGATCCATTTCAGAGCCACACATTTCACTCAGCTGTTAGGTCTCTTTAGTCTCCATTATTCTAGAAAAGTACCTCAGCCTTTTCTCCACGTTATCTTAAACTTCTTCTTATAGTTCCTCTGAGGGAACTATATGGACATATACACACATGTGTGCGCATACATATTTCTATATCTAGCTATACACTTATTGAAAATCATACATCCATTTTGATATACCTCCAATTCCATCTCAGCACCATTAAAGTCACCGGAGCCTTCTCCCTTCCCCTATTTGTGCCTCGCTGACACCAAGAAACCTAACTCTCATTATCCTTAATACATGAAATAATTTGATTAATACCTGGTGTCACGAGTTTCCTATCTCCCTGCCATCTTCCTCCCTTCCATGAAGCCCTCCTCACCCTGCGGAGCTCTGACACACCCCTCCGCCCTGCATCTCCCCTTGCCACCTGCAGATGTCTATTTTACTCTGTCTGCCCCTCAAGGCTTGAAGACTTGATAATTCAGGAAGAGAAGGGGCCAGGGGCAGGGAAGAGCAGGTCTCTTTTGAAGTATTTTTTTTTCTTTCCTCTTTTCCTCCTTGCTTGTCCCTTTAGTTTGCATAATCCTAACAACATTCTTTCCTTCTTCTAATTTGCTATTTTTAGCAAGCCATTGGCTTAGAAACTGGATTCACTGCTTCACTCCTTCACTCCTTCATGATATGAAGTTTGTTTTTACTGTTGTTTTTATTGTTTTATTACTGAGGACACTGAGAGGTCCTGGTGCCGAGTGAGGCCTTTCCTGGGGGTGGAGAGCATGAGCTTGGGTGCATGGACTTGGTGACGTCTGTTTTGAACTTCAGGGACTCCCCTTGGCTTCATCCCGGGAGCTCAGCTGTACTCTGGAGGGGGAGGTTGGCCAGCCTGGAAGCAGCCACACATGTCAAGCAGGATGTTCATCCCTCTCTTTACCACTTAGGGAAGGGAACCTTGGCGTCCATCTCAGAGGCCATGGTTGGCTCAGAGAGCTGACACTGGTGGGGAGAGATAGGTGAGTTGTGTGGGTGGGACCCCTGGGGTCTAGGAGAGAAGGAGTCTGGGATTCTCCGGTGACAGGTGCCTTGAGCTAAGGATGCTGGGATTTCAATCCTGGTTTCTTCCAGCTGACCCTACGGAGAAAGTGAGCCTCTGGGTCAGAACTTTTGTTTGGAGATGATGAATGGAGTAGGGGTTGGTCCTTCAAGATTCATGAAACTTCTCCATCCCCAGATACTTTACAGCCACAGCCCTGATGGAGCCTCTGTCTCATCTTTCCTCCCTTTCAGCGCTAAGCAGCTGCTGCCCACGGGCTGATGCGGGTCTGGGGTAAGGAAGATGAGAGGCAGCGTGTCTGTGACCTGGAGCAGCGTGTGTGGGGAAGCACTGGTAGGCAGTGGGGGTGAGGGAAGGCTGGCACTGTGGGCATTTCCCAGGAACCAGTGACTCTTAAGCCCTGAGGTCCAGCCCCTATGGCAGGACCTACCTCAGACACTCCCAGAGATCTTCACACCCCTGGGGTCAGCCAGGAGGTGAGGTGGAAAAGGGAACCCTATTATGTCAGAGGGGATTGTCAGGTTCCCGAATTTCTTTTTTTCTTCTTCTTCTTTCTTTCTTTTTTTATTGCTTAAAGTATTACAAAGGGTATTACATATGTGTCCTTTTTTTTCTTCCCTGCCCTTGACAATCCCCTGGCCCCCCTACCCCGCAGTGTCTTATGACCTGCCCCCCAACCCTCCTTGGCCTTCCCGCTGCAGTTTGACAATCAGTTTGAGGCAGCTCTGCCTCTGTATCTATTATTGTTCAAAAGTTTATAATGGTCTTTATTATCCATGAATGAGTGAGATCATGTGGTATTTTTCCTTCATTGACTGGCTTATTTCACTTAGCATAATGCTCTCCAGTTCCATCCATGCCATTGCAAATGGTAAGAGTTCCTTCTTTTTTACAGCAGCATAGTATTCCATCGTGTAGATGTACCACAGTTTTCTAATCCATTCATCTACTGATGGGCACTTAGGCTGTTTCCAGATCTTAGCTATGGTGAATTGTGCTGCTATGAACATGCAGGTGCACATATCCTTTCTGATTGGTGTTTCTGGTTTCTTGGGATATATTCCTGGAAGTGGGATCACAGGGTCAAATGGGAGTTCCATTTTTAGTTTTTTGAGGAAACTCCATACTGTCTTCCAGAGTGGCTGCACCAATCTGCATTCCCACCAGCAGTGCACGAGTGTTCCTTTTTCTCCACATCCTCTCCAGCACTTGTCCTTTGTTGATTTGTTGATGATAGCCATTCTGACAGGTGTGAGATGGTACCTCATTGTTGTTTTGATTTGCATCTCTCGGATGATTAGTGACTTTGAGCATGTTTTCATATGTCTCTTGGCTTTCTGAATGTCCTCTTTTGAAAGGTGTCTATTTAGATCCTTTGCCCATTTTTTGATTGGATTGTTTATCTTCTTTTTGTTAAGTTGTATGAGTTCCCTATAAATTTTGGAGATTAGGCCCTTATCAGATATGATGTTGGCAAATATGTTTTCCCACGCAGTGGGTTTTCTTGTTGTTTTGTTGATGGTTTCTTTTGCTGTGCAGAAGCTTTTTATTTTGATGTAGTCCCATTTGTTCATTTTCTCTTTAGTTTCAAGTGCCCTAGGAGCTGTATCAGTGAAGAAATTGCTTCGGCATATGTCTGAGATTTTGTTGCCTTTGGATTCTTCTAGAATTTTTATGGTTTCCCGTCGTACATTTAAGTCCTTTATCCATTTTGAGTTATTTTTGTGTATGGTGTAAGTTGATGGTCTAGTTTCATTTTCTTGCATGTATTTGTCCAATTTTCCCAACACCATTTATTGAAGAGACTATCTTGACTCCATTGTATGTTCTTGCTTCCTTTGTCAAATATTAATTGAGCATATTGGTTCGGGCCGATTTCTGGGCTCTCTATTCTATTCCATTGATCTATATGTCTGTTCTTGTGCCAGTACCAGGCAGTTTTGAGAACAGTGGCTTTGAAATACAGCTTGATATCTGGTATTGAGATCCCACCTACTTTGTTCTTTCTCAGGATCGCTGCAGCTATTTGGGGTCTTTTTTTATTCCAGATGAATTTTTGGAGAGTTCGTTCTAGATCTGTGAAATATGCCGTTGGTATTTTAATGGGAAGTGCGTTGAATTTATAGATTGCTTTGGGTAGTATGGACATTTTAATGATGTTGATTCTACCAATCCATGAACATGGTATGTTCTTCCATCTGTTTATGTCTTCCTCTATCTCTTTTTTCAACGTCCTGTAGTTTTCTGAGTAGAGGTCTTTTACCTCTTTAGTTAAGTTTATTCCTAGGTAGCTTAATTTTTTTGGTGTAATGGTAAATGGGATTTTTTTTTAGTCTCTCTTTCTAAAAGTTCACTATTGGTGTATAGAAATGCCATAGATTTCTTGGGGTTAATTTTGTATCCTGCTACATTGCCAAATTCATGTATTAAGTCTAGTAGTTTTTTAATGGAGTCTTTAGGGTTTTGTATGTATAATATCATGTCATCTGTGAATAAGGACAGTTTTACTTCTTCTTTTCTAATTTGGATGCCTTTTATTTCTTCTTCTTGTCTAATTGCAATGGCTAGTACTTCCAGTACTGTGTTGAACAGAAGTGGTGAGAGTGGACATCCCTGTCTTGTTCCTGTTCTTAGGGGAAATGGTATTAGTTTTTGTCCATTGAGGATGATGTTGGCTGTGGGCTTGTCATATATGGCTTTTATTATGTTGAGGTATGATCTTTCTACTCCCACCATGCTGAGAGATTTTATCAAAAATGGGTGTTGGATTTTGTCAAATGCTTTTTCTGCATCAATTGATATGACTATGTGGTTTTTTCTTTCAATTTGTTTATGTGATGTATTATGTTTATTAAATTTTCGGATATTGTACCATCCTTGCATCCCTGGGATAAATCCAACTTGGTCATGGTGTATGATCTTTCTGATGTACTGCTGGACCTGTGGTAATCTCTTAAGTTAGTATGAAAAACAATGCATTCATTTTGGCACTATCTGAAGTTAGGGCGAAAATCATTGCATTCATTTTGGCACTCTCTGACCTTAGGGTGAAAAACATTGCATTCATTTTGGCATTTTCTGGAGTTAGTATGAAAAACATATCATTCATTATGGTACACTTTCAGGAGTTAGGATGAAAAGCATTGCATTCATTTTAGACTCTCTGAAGTTAGGATGAAAAACATTGGTTTTCTTTTGGCACTCTCTGAAGTTAGGGTGAAAAACGTTGCATTCATTTTGGCACTTCCTGGAGTTAGGATAAAAATAGAATTCATTTTGCCACTCTCTGATGTTAGGTTGAAAAACATTGCATTGGTTTCGGCACTCACTGAAGTTAGGATGTAAAACATTGCATTCCTTTTGACACTCTCTGAAGTTAGAAAGAAAAGCCTTGGTTTCCTTTTGGCACTCTCTGGAGTTAGGGTGAATAATGCTGCATTCCTTTTGGCACTCGCTGAAGTTAGAGCGAAAAGCATTGCTTTCTTTTTGGCACTCGCTGAAGGGAGGGGGAGTAGAGGTGCGTTCCTTTTGGCACTCGCTGAAGGAGGAGGAGAAGCATTGGCTTGCGTTTCTTTTTAGCTCTCGCTGAAGCGAGCTGAATGCATCCCTCTGCTGACAGAGCTCCATCTCTCAGTCAGTGCCCTGGTTTCTCTACAAGCTCTAAGATCTGATATCCCATCCAACCCGACCGCAG
>NW_005871672.1:308565-359206 GCF_000147115.1 Myotis lucifugus | reverse complement strand
TGGCTCAGTGGATAGAGCCTCGGCCTGAGGACTGAAGGGTCCCAGGTTCGATTCCAGTCATCGAGCATGTACCTTGGTTGCGGGCACATCCCCAGTGGGAAGTGTACAGGAGGCAGCTGATCGATGTTTCTCTCTCGTCAATGTTTCTACCTCTCTAAAAGTATACGCTCCTCTCTGTAAAAAATCAATGAAATATATTTTTAAAAAAAAAAACAGAATTCATTTTGGCACTCTCTGATGTTAGGATGAAAACCGTCGCATTCTTCTAGCACTTTCCGAAGTTAGGATGAAAATCATTGCATTGGCCGAAACCAGTTTGGCTCGGTGGACAGAGCGTTGGCCTGCGGACTGAAAGGTCCCAGGTTCAATTCCGGTCAAGGGCATGTGCCTGGGTTGAGGGCACATCCCCAGTGGGAGATGTGCAGGAGGCAGCTGATTGATGTTTCTCTCTCATCGATGTTTCTAACTCTCTATCTCTCTTCCTTCCTCTCTGTGGAAGGTCGATGGAATATATTTAAAAAAAAAAAAAAAAGAAAATCATTGCATTGGTTTTGGCACTCCCTGAAGTTAGGGTGAAAAACATTGCATTCCTTTTGGCACTCGCTGAAGTTAGGATTAAAAACATTGGTTTCCTTTTGGCACTCCCTGAAGTTAGGGTGAATAATGTTGAATTCCTTTAGGCACTCCCTGAAGTTAGGAAGAAAAGCCTTGGGTTTTTTTTTTGGCACTGGCTGAAGTTAGGGTGAAAAGTATGGCATTGCTTTCTTTTTGGCACTCGCTGAAGGTAGGGTGAGTAATGTTGCATTCCTTTTGGCACTCGCTGAAGTTAGGATGAAAAGCATTGGTTTCTTTTTGGCACTGGCTGAAGTTAGGGTGAGTAATGTTGCATTCCTTTTGGCACTCGCTGAAGGTAGGATGAAAAGCATTGCATTGGTTTCTTTTTAGCTCTCCCTGAAGTGAGGGTGAACAGCATCTCTTTCCTGAGAGTGCTCCAGCTCTGCAGTCAGTGCCCTGGTTCTCCACCAGCTCTGAGATCTGAGCCCCAGCCAACCCGGTCACAGCAGGAGTTTCAGGAGGCCACAGCCCAGAAGGAAAGACCTGAAGGTCTTAGGAGGTGTGGCCAATGGCGGATCATCACCCAGAAAGGGGCCCCTGCAGACCCTGGAAGGTCCAGAAAGGGAAGCAGACGCAGAGGGCCCGGGCAGCACGAAAGTCTCGCACACCAGAGGAGGTGTATCTCAGGCGTCGTCCCACCCGGCCCATGCCCATCCCCACGAGCAAGAGGAACCGTGTGCAAGACCCCTGTCTCAGCCCTGGGTCACCTGCCAGGAAACCTGAGGTGACATCCCCAGCGCCTCCTTGCACAAAAGCTGAGGGGAGCGCCTGCTCAGCTTCTGGGCTAAATCCTGGGCAGTCAGTTCCTGTCACGGACACCCCTCCGCCAGCATGCACACGCTTTGTCCAGGATGCCACCTACAGTGTCCAGCAGACACACAGCAAGCCCCATTCTGGCTCCAGCACCCATGGCCTGGGCCACACCCTGATGTCTCAGGAACAAGCCAGGTTCCCTGATGGAAACTCGCCCAGCATGCCACATCCTGCTGCACAGAGTGGGTGCCAGGACTCCAATCTCAGCACCAAGGCACCAGGCAAGAGAGCGGCCCACACATCCATCCAGCTCTGCCAGAAGGCCAGAAAGAAACGCAGAATCAGGCCCTGCCTGTCCCCCCAGAAGAGCACGCACACAGCAGACCTCCAGCCTCTGCACCTGGGCCCTCTTGCCAAGACCCTGCAGCCCTGCCAGGTCCCACCAAGTCCCCGGATTCCATACCAGCCCAGCAGGATGGCATTTAAGAGATTCCATGGAGGCCAGTGGAGCTGCAGGCTGGTGACAGCTCCCTCCATCCCCCCTGCTGAGAAGCCTGGGTCTGCTGTTCAGAGCCCTCCTCACCTCAGACAAGTCAGAGGGACTCCGTCACAGGGCCCATGGGCTGTTCTCCAAGAGGACCTTCAGCTTTCCTCTTCCTCTGAAGAGAGCGACGGCCAGTGAGACGCCCCTTGTCAGCCAAGACTTGTTCCTTGGCCTCCAGGCCTCCTGGCTGAGACTATGGAGCTGGGAAGGGGACACCACCGGGTGCAGCTGTTTCTGGTGGACCAGAGCCCCCGGCTGCTGTGTGTTCAGATGGTGGCAAGTCCAACAAGGCTTGCTGACACGGGGTCCCAGTTACTGCACTTTTCACTGGGGGACGTGTGAGATGTCAATTGGAACTTTTAGATGAAACTGTACTTGGTCCTTATAGAATGGGGGAAGGAAGTAGATTTCTTTTTGTAAGGGTCAATCCATTGTATTGGAAACTTAGTTGCAATTGTGGCCTTCAGGTCTAATGGAAATAGCAAGCTATGTAATGAAGCTCTACCAGCGGTGCCCCTGACTGCCTTGGGGAACCTGGGCCAGGGCCCCCTGTGAGGTCTGCAGTTTGTCAGCAGTGCCTGTGGCCCTGAGGCCAAACTGTGTCCCTGAGCCGTGTTATTGCAGTAGAAATCGGGACGGACGGGGACTCTTCTGATGACTTTGTGCCTTTGCTTTATGAAATGTTTTATTAAATTCTGTTTGATATACTTTCTATTCCATACTAATAAAATTCTGCAAAAAAAACACCTCAAAACATTGTTTTCCTTTTGACACTCTATGAAGTTAGGTTGAAAAACATTGCATTCATTTTGACACTTTCTGGAGTTAGGATAAAAAACAGAATTCAGCCCTAACCGGTTTGGCTCAGTGGATAGAGCCCCGGCCTGAGGACTGAAGGGTCCCAGGTTCGATTCCAGTCAAGGGCATGTACCTTGGTTGCGGGCACATCCCCAGTAGGAGATGTGCAGGAGGCAGCTGATCGATGTTTCTCTCTCATCAATGTTTCTAACTCTCTATCCCTCTCCCTTCCTCTCTGTAAAAAATCAATGAAATATATTTAAAAAAAAAAAAAACAGAATTCATTTTGGCACTCTCTGATGTTAGGATGAAAAACATTGCATTCTTTTGGCACTTTCTGAAGTTAGGATGAAAATCATTGCATTGGCCGAAACCAGTTTGGCTCGGTGGACAGAGCGTTGGCCTGCGGACTGAAAGGTCCCAGGTTCAATTCCGGTCAAGGGCATGTGCCTGGGTTGCGGGCACATCCCCAGTGGGAGATGTGCAGGAGGCAGCTGATTGATGTTTCTCTCTCATCGATGTTTCTAACTCTCTATCTCTCTTCCTTCCTCTCTGTGGAAGGTCAATGGAATATATTTAAAAAAAAAAAAAAGAAAATCATTGCATTGGTTTTGGCACTCCCTGAAGTTAGGGTGAAAAACATTGCATTCCTTTTGGCACTCGCTGAAGTTAGGATTAAAAACATTGGTTTCCTTTTGGCACTCCCTGAAGTTAGGGTGAATAATGTTGAATTCCTTTAGGCACTCCCTGAAGTTAGGAAGAAAAGCCTTGGGTTTTTTTTTTGGCACTGGCTGAAGTTAGGGTGAAAAGTATTGCATTGCTTTCTTTTTGGCACTCGCTGAAGGTAGGGTGAGTAATGTTGCATTCCTTTTGGCACTCGCTGAAGTTAGGATGAAAAGCATTGGTTTCTTTTTGGCACTGGCTGAAGTTAGGGTGAGTAATGTTGCATTCCTTTTGGCACTCGCTGAAGGTAGGATGAAAAGCATTGCATTGGTTTCTTTTTAGCTCTCCCTGAAGTGAGGGTGAACAGCATCTCTTTCCTGAGAGTGCTCCAGCTCTGCAGTCAGTGCCCTGGTTCTCCACCAGCTCTGAGATCTGAGCCCCAGCCAACCCGGTCACAGCAGGAGTTTCAGGAGGCCACAGCCCAGAAGGAAAGACCTGAAGGTCTTAGGAGGTGTGGCCAATGGCGGATCATCACCCAGAAAGGGGCCCCTGCAGACCCTGGAAGGTCCAGAAAGGGAAGCAGACGCAGAGGGCCTGGGCGGCACGAAAGTCTCGCACACCAGAGGAGGTGTATCTCAGGCGTCGTCCCACCCGGCCCATGCCCATCCCCACGAGCAAGAGGAACCGTGTGCAAGACCCCTGTCTCAGCCCTGGGTCACCTGCCAGGAAACCTGAGGTGACATCCCCAGCGCCTCCTTGCACAAAAGCTGAGGGGAGCGCCTGCTCAGCTTCTGGGCTAAATCCTGGGCAGTCAGTTCCTGTCACGGACACCCCTCCGCCAGCATGCACACGCTTTGTCCAGGATGCCACCTACAGTGTCCAGCAGACGCACAGCAAGCCCCATTCTGGCTCCAGCACCCATGGCCTGGGCCACACCCTGATGTCTCAGGAACAAGCCAGGTTCCCTGATGGAAACTCGCCCAGCATGCCACATCCTGCTGCACAGAGTGGGTGCCAGGACTCCAATCTCAGCACCAAGGCACCAGGCAAGAGAGCGGCCCAGACATCCATCCAGCTCTGCCAGAAGGCCAGAAAGAAACGCAGAATCAGGCCCTGCCTGTCCCCCCAGAAGAGCACGCACACAGCAGACCTCCAGCCTCTGCACCTGGGCCCTCTTGCCAAGACCCTGCAGCCCTGTCAGGTCCCACCAAGTCCCCGGATTCCATACCAGCCCAGCAGAATGGCATTTAAGAGATTCCATGGAGGCCAGTGGAGCTGCAGGCTGGTGACAGCTCCCTCCATCCCCCCTGCTGAGAAGCCTGGGTCTGCTGCTCAGAGCCCTCCTCACCTCAGACAAGTCAGAGGGACTCCGTCACAGGGCCCATGGGCTGTTCTCCAAGAGGACCTTCAGCTTTCCTCTTCCTCTGAAGAGAGCGAAGGCCAATGAGACGCCCCTTGTCAGCCAAGACTTGTTCCTTGGCCTCCAGGCCTCCTGGCGGAGACTATGGAGCTGGGAAGGGGCACCACCGGGTGCAGCTGTTTCTGGTGGACCAGAGCCCCCCGCTGCTGTGTGTTCAGATGGTGGCAAGTCCAACAAGGCTTGCTGACACGGGGTCCCAGTTACTGCACTTTTCACTGGGGGACATGTGAGATGTCAAATGGAAGTTTTAGATGAAACTGTACTTGGTCCTTATAGAATGGGGGAAGGAAGTAGATTTCTTTTTGTAAGGGTCAATCCATTGTATTGGAAACTTAGTTGCAATTGTGGCCTTCAGGTCTAATGGAAATAGCAAGCTATGTAATGAAGCTCTACCAGTGGTGCCCCTGACTGCCTTGGGGAACCTGGGCCAGGGCCCCCTGTGAGGTCTGCAGTTTGTCAGCAGTGCCTGTGGCCCTGAGGCCAAACTGTGTCCCTGAGCCGTGTTATTGCAGTAGAAATCGGGACGGACGGGGACTCTTCTGATGACTTTGTGCCTTTGCTTTATGAAATGTTTTATTAAATTCTGTTTGATATACTTTCTATTCCATACTAATAAAATTCTGCAAAAAAAAACACCTCAAAACATTGTTTTCCTTTTGACACTCTATGAAGTTAGGTTGAAAAACCTTGCATTCATTTTGACACTTTCTGGAGGTAGGATAAAAAACAGAATTCATTTTGGCACTCTCTGAAGTTAGGATGAAAATCATTGCATTGGTTTTGGCACTCTCCTAAGTTAGGATGAAAAACATTGGTTTCCTCTTGGTACTAGGTGAAGTTAGCTTGAAAAACGTTGCATTCTTTTGGCACTCGCTGAAGTTAGGATGAAAAGCATTGGTTTCCTTTTGGCATTCTCTGAAGATAGAATGAAAAGCATTGGTTTCTTTTTGGCACTCCCTGAAGTTAGGGTGAAAAATGTTGCATTCTTTTGGCACTCGCTGAAGTTAGGATGAAATCATTGCGTTCATTTTGCACTCTCTGAGGTTAGGATGAAAAACACTGCTTTCCTTTTGCAACTCTCTGAAGTTAGGGTGAAAATCTTGCATTCATTTGGCACTCCCTGAGGTTAGGGTGAAAAACATTGCATCACTTTGGCACTCTGATATTAGGATCAAAAACATTGCTTTCCGTTTGGCACTCTCTAAAGTTAGGATGAGAGAGAAACCAAGATGGCGGCATAGGTAAACACTGGAGATTGCTGCCTGGCACAACCACTTCAAAAATACAACTAAAAGACGGAACTGACATCATCCAGAACCATAGGAAGGCTGGCTGAGTGTAAATTCTACAACTAGAAGGAAAGAGAAAAGCATACCGAGATGCAGAGGAGGCGCAGTGCGTAGGTGAAATACTATGTGCAGAGGTGGGTGCTGAGCGGGCTGGCGGCTGAGGTTGTGGTTGTCGTTTTCAATCGGGAGGGAGTCTCAGGCTCTGAGCTCCAGTTCCGGGCGAGTCTCTGGGACCCAGACTCAGAACCCGAGGGCAGCTTTCTCTCCAAGGGGCTTACAGGGATTACTGGGACACTGAGAAGCAGAGCCTCTGAGGGCAAGACTGAGATCAGCCATAATTGCTAACCCCGCCCTGTTGATCCCGTGGGACCCACCCTGCCCAAGCCCTGCAGGGAGACTTTGGCTGGATAGCCTCAAGCAAAGGCTAGATTAGCACCTCCCTAGAGATCCAGGAGCCAGGAAGCCCAGAGGTCAGAGTGGGACCATCCAGTTTGCAGCTCCGTGGAACCATAAAAGACACACTCACAGGGCAGACTCAGTGAGCACCAAAGCCCCATCGAAGCAAGTCTAGCCCCAGAGGGGTGTCTCCAGCACAGAAGTTCTCCCACTGCAGACACAGCTGATTCTCACAGCCAATTGGCCTGGAGGTCAATTCCTCCCAGTGATAACTACAACAATCAAGGCTTAATTACAACAAGATTGTGCACAAAGCCCACAAGGGGGTGCACCAAGAGTGTCTACCTCAGGTAATTGGGACACTTAGCACAGAAAGGCACTCTATCGACACAGCGAAGCATAAAAAAATGCCGAGACAAAGAAACAGGTCACAAATGACAGAATTGGAGGAAAGCAAACTGCTGGATATAGAGTTCAAAACCACAATTTTAAGGTCTTTAAAGAACTGTCTAGAAGCCGCCGATAAATATAGTGAGATCTTCAAGAAGACTGGTGAGACCGCCGATAAATGTAGTGAGATCTTCAAGAAGACTGGTGAAACCCTTGATGTTGTGATAAAGAACCAACTAGAAATTAAGCATACACTGACTGAAATAAAGAATATTATACAGACTCCCAACAGCAGACCAGAGGATTGCAAGAATCAAGTCAAAGATTTGAAATACGAAGAAGCAAAAAACACCCAACCAGAAAAGCAAAATGAAAAAAGAATCCAAAAATACAAAGATAGTGTAAGGAGCCTCTGGGACAGCTTTAAGCGTACCAACATCCGAATTATAGCCAAGGCCAGTTTGGCTCAGTGGATAGAGCATCGGCCTACGGACTGAAGGGTCCCGGGTTCGATTCCGGTCGAGGGCATGTTCCTGGGTTGCGGGCACATCCCCAGTGGGAGATGTGCAGGAGGCAGCTGGTCGATGTTTCTCTCTCATCGATGTTTCTGACTCTCTGTCTCTCTCCCTTCCTCTCTGTAAAAAATCAATAAAATATATTTTTAAAAATTATAAAAAACAAGGAAAAAATAAAAATAAAAAAAACACATCCGAATTATAGGGGTGCCAGAAGAAGAGAGAGAGCAAGATATTGAAAAGCTATTTGAAGAAATAATGACAGAAAACTTCCCCTACCTGGTGAAAGAAATAGACTTCCAAGTCCAGGAAGCGCATAGAACCCCAAACAAAAGGAATCCAAAGAGGACCACACCAAGACACATCATAATTAAAATGCCAAGAGCAAAAGACAAAGAGAGAATCCTAAAAGCAGCAAGAGAAAGAAAGTCAGTTACCTACAAGGGAGTACTCATACAACTGTCAGCTGATTTCTCAACAGAAACTTTGCAGGCCAGAAGGGAGTGGCAAGAAATATTCAAAGTGATGAATACCAAGAACCTACAACCAAGACTACTTTATCCAGCAAAGCTATCATTCAGAAGTGAAGGCCAGATAAAGAGCTTCACAGATAAGAAAAAGCTAAAGGAGTTCATCACCACCAAACCAGTATTATATGAAATGCTGAAAGATATCCTTTAAGAAGAGGAAGAAGAAGAAAAAGGTACAGATACAAATTATGAACAACAAATACACATCTATCAACAAGTGAATCTAAAAATCAAGTGAATAAATAATCTGATGAACAGTATGAACTGGTGATTGTAATAGAATCAGGGACATAGAATGGGAATGGACTGACTATTCTTGGGGGGGGGGAAGGGATGTGGGGGGTGAGGGAAGAGATTGGACAATAATCCTGCACCTATGGATTAGGACAGTGGGTGGGGAGTGAGGGCGGTGGGTGGGGTGGGAACTGGGTGGAGGGGAGTTATGGTGGGAAAAAAGAGTAACTAATGTAATAATCTGAACAATAAAGATTTAATTAAAAAAATAAAGTTAGGGTGAAAAACATTGCATTCATTTTGGCACTCTCTAAAGTTAGGGTGCAAAACAATGGCACTTTCTGGAGTTAGGATAAAAACCATAGCATTCATTATGGTATCTTCTGGATTTAGGATGAAAATCATAGCAATTTTTATGGCACATTTTAAGGAGTTAGGAAGAAATCATAGCATTCATAGTGGCACACCTGGAGTTAGAATGAAAAACAGCATTCGTAATGGCACTATCTGAATTTAGAATGAAAAACTTTGCATTAGTTATGGCACTCTCTGAGGTTAGGATGATAAACATAGCACTCATTTTGGCACTCTCTGAAGTTAGGGTGAAAATCATTGCATTCATTTTGGCACTTTCTGGAGTTAGGATAAAAACCATAGCATTCATTATGGCACCTTCTGGAGTTAGAAAGAAAAACATAGCATACATTATGGCACAGTTTCTGGTGTTAGCATGAAAAACATAGCATTCATTATGGCACTTTCTGGAGTTTAGGTTGAAAAACATTGCCTTCATTATGGCAAACATTTTGGAGGTTAAATTGAACAATGTAGCATACATTATGGCACCTTCTGGTTTTAGGATGAAAAACATAGCATTTATTATGGCACACTTTCAGGAGTTTGGATGAAAAACATTGCTTTCCTTTTGGCGCTCTCTGAAGTCTGTGTGAAAAACATTGCATTCGTTTTGGCACTCTGAAGTTAGGATGAAAGACATTGCATTCGTTTTGGCACTCTCTGAAGTTAGGGTGAAAAACATTGCATTAATTTTGGCACTCTCCGAAGTCAGTGTGAAAAACATTGCATTAATTTTGGCACTCTCCGAAGTCAGTGTGAAAAACATTGCATTCGTTTTGGCACTTTCTGAAGTTCGGATGAAAACATTGCATTCATTATGTTACACTTTCTGGAGGTTATGACTCACTCCCCTTTCCTCCGCCCATTTCCTCGGTATGACGTAGTTGTTCTACTGTATTTAATAGCTCCGTCTGCAGTAATGCTTAACCAGATCTGAAGCCTGGTCGAAAGCTCTCACCAAGCTCCAGACAGCAGTAGGTTTTGCCACCCAATTAGCTGCTTTGGTGAATGAGGTCGGGGACGTTTGCTTGGGTCAATCCACACTCCTGACTCTGTAGCTTTGGAGATTGTGGGACAGTTGGTTTTGGCAGGGCTTCTTCCTCCCCAAATCCAGAGGCTAGTTGGACGAAAATGCAAATATCTACTAACCCGTGATGCTCTAGGAAGAGGCAGCGAGTGGTTTTTATAGGTTAATTCTCTCATTCAACTGACGGATCAGGAGCTCCCCATCTGCGGCCGCCGTCAAGTATTAGACACTTTGGTCCTAGCTCGGGATTCTCAATACCTCAGAGCTGACTTCGGTACCCGATCCGCTGGGGGCGGCGAAACGAGCGGAATGAAAAGGTGGTCGCTGCGGAGGACACCCTGGGGGCGGCCTAGCCACATCACCTGGTGCAGCACGACACTGAGACTCCACGGTCGCCTGTCTGGGAACTCCAGACCCACCAGCAAGACCGGGCGTGTAAGCGTGGCGTGGACTACATATCCCAGCATGCACCGCACGCGCCGCCTGGGCTCGCGCAACCATTAGGTAACTCCTGCACTCGAAGTGCTTTCTGCGACTGTGCAAGAGAGTACCGGAATCGAGAACTACAACTTCCGACTTGCTTAATAACTGCGGTGGCGCTATTTAAAAAGCGTCAGAGAGGAGGTGCTTGGCTACGTCCCTCTCTTCCAGTTCCGCTCCCTCAGATCAGAGGCTAGACGGGGGCGGAGCCTTAGGCCCGAGCCAAGATGGCGGCTGCGAAACCAACCCCTACGGACTCGCTCTCTTTCTGCCTCGCGCAGCTCACCGCGGCGGCCGGGGAGGGTCTAGGTGGGACAAAGGACACAGCTACCAACGAGACACCCCTGGGCCGTGCGCTCTTAGCTCTCCGCACGCGCCACATCAAGGCAGCGGGGGGAATCGAGCGCTTCCGGGCACGCGGCGGGCTCCTCCCCCTTCTGGCGCTGCTACGGCGAGCGTCGGCAGCGGGTCCCGCCCCGTTCCTGGCTGGCCCCGGCTCCTCCCCTTCGTCGATCGAGTCGGCGGCTTCGGATGGCCCCGCCCCTTCGCCTGGCCCCGCCCCCTCCTCTGCGTCCTTGTCGACGTCCTCGCCGCCTGCGCGCCTGCGCAAGACCCTGGACTTGGCGCTTAGCATCCTAGCCGACTGCTGTACGGAAGGGGCGTGCCGGGCTGAAGTGCGCAGACTCGGAGGCATTCTGTCTTTGGGTAAGTGCTCCGCCCCCAGGTCCTAGAAGGCTTCCAGGCACTCCCCCTGCTTGTCCGGCCTTTGGCGGCGTCTTGAGTTCTTTGTGTTGTATCCTGGAAGAACGTGCGTCATGACAGCGCGATGCCCACACTGCTCAAGCTTTCACGCCTCGTTAGGTTATAGATTATACTCGAGCCCTCTCAGATCAATAATTACAGCCATGTCTCCCTCGCATCTGGGCTGGTGAGGCTAAAGGGATTATTTGGTGACTTTTAGATGATTTTTACCCTGCATTTATGAGATTCATGGCAGATAGTGTCTCCTGAACGTCCGGCCCTGTGCAGGGCTGTCATTTGATGAGGTAGAGCTCAGAAGATGCAGTGGTCAGGAAAGTGGGCTCTGCAGTCAGCCAGACCCCTAGAGGCTAGGATTCCTTGTTGCACAATGGGATAGTAATAGCTACCTCGCATAACTGGAGATGGGAGAAAATGAAACAGATAGAGAACACAGATACTCTAAACATGAACTGGGTGCTTCGAGCTAAAAACAGGCAGTTAACAAATCCTAACAAGACAGCAAGCTTTTCTGTTTCCCAGCTAAGTTGGCGCCCCCTAGTGGCAACGTTGTAAATACAGTTTACTTAGTAGCCTGTATGAAATTTTACGGGTTAAAAAAGTGTTTTATTGATTTCAAGAGAGATAGAAATATCAATGATGAGAGAGAATCATCGATCAGTTGCCTCCTACATGCCCCCTACTGGGGCTTGAGCCCGCAACCCCGGGCATGTGCCGTGACAGGAAATTGAACAACCATTGATTAACACCGGCCAGACAATATTATGCCAATTTTGACAAAATCTTAAAATTTTGGGGTAATGAAACATCAATATATTTTAAATGTGCATAAAATGCATCTGGACCAAAATATGTTTGACAGGAGGTCTGGCACATTAATTAGTCTTCAATAAATTAAATATGTTATTATTAGTATATAACCCCCATCATTCAGTCACTATTCTGCCTTTTAAATATCTGCTGAATCCATCCACTTCTCTCCCTCTTCCATCGTGTGCCCAGAGCCCTGTGCCCATGTCCTGGGCTGTGCTGGTAACTGATTTGGTTTAAGCCGCTGTTCTTTCTCACCTGGACTATTGCACCAACTTCCTTGATGCTTCCCCTGCCTTATTCTCCCCCCTCCCTCCTATGATCCATTCTCTCTCCTGGCTTCCAGATTCTATCACACCATTCCCGTTCTTAAAGCCTGATGTGGCTCCCAGTGCCCTCACATTCAAACCCTGATTCTTTGGCCTGGCATTCAAGCCTTTCATGAGGTCATGGCAGACACTGGGTCTCCCCTCCGGACCCTTGCAAAGGCTGGTTTCAAACCTGAAATACCCTGTTACAGCCCCATCCATTATCCTACTAAATCCATACCTATTTAACCTTCTAAACCCCATGTTAGTTTCTCCTGGAGGTCTTTCCTGACCCTCTCAGATCACATTCTTGAGGCAGTTAATGAGAGAGACAAGAAGGGATAGAACCCGCAAGAGGACAAATTCTCTTGCAGTGACTATTCTTCAGTGTGTGAAGACAGACAGCATCCAGAACCGAGCAGCCCGTGCTCTGGGCAACTTAGCCATGGAAGCTGAGAGCTGTGCGGACATCCATTCTGCTGGTGAGAAGGCTGTGAGGGTGGCGTCAGCTTGGGGTGGGACAGGGGCTTGGGTTTCTGTCTTTGCTCATTCTGTGTCCTCCTCTTCCCTCCCCAGGTGCTGTTCCCCTCCTCATTGAGAGCCTGACGGCCTACCAGGACTCACATTGCTTGCAGAGCGTGATTCGCGCCCTCCGCAACCTGGCGGACTCCCCCCAGCACCGCCTGGCCCTGGCACAGCAGGGAGCAGTGCGCCCACTGGCTGAGCTTCTGGCTGCTCCCCCAGACCCTGCGCTGACCTTGGCCCTGGTCCGCGCCCTCCTGGAGCTGAGTCGAGGCT
Organism: Myotis lucifugus; assembly: GCF_000147115.1. NCBI lineage: Eukaryota > Metazoa > Chordata > Mammalia > Chiroptera > Vespertilionidae > Myotis > Myotis lucifugus. The sequence goes on along the minus strand of NW_005871672.1, from coordinate 346,520 downwards.
GCTCCCGTGCCTGTGCTGAGCAGCTAAGTCTGGGTGGAGGACTAGGCCCACTGGTCAGTCTAGCCTCCCATCCCAAAAGGACAGTCCGCGAGTCAGCTATCCTGATCCTTGCCAACCTGTGTGCCCAGGGCCTGGTACGGCCTGCCCTGGGCAACGCTGGTGGTGTGGAGGTGCTACTGGGTGAGCTCCAGCAACGCCGAGGTCCCAGTGGGGCTGGCCCAGCCTCCCAGCAGCCCCTGGTGCGGGCTGTGTGCCTACTTTGCCGGGAGGCCATCAACCGAGCCCGGCTGCGGGATGCTGGTGGTTTGGAGCTGCTGATAGGACTCTTGCGGGATCCTCATGCCAGCGCCTGGCACCCTCGTGTCGTGGCTGCCCTTGTGGGCTTCCTCTATGATACAGGGGCCCTGGGCCGGCTGCAGGCTCTGGGACTTGTACCTCTCTTGGCCGGGCAGCTGTGTGGCGAGCTTGGGGATGAGGAAGAAGAGGGAAAAGAAGCTGCTTCCTGGGACTTTCCTGAGGAGCGGACCCCTGAGCGGGTAGAAGCCGGAAGCTTCCGAAGCCTCAGGTGAGCCCCTCCCTGAGCTGTGGGATGGGGTTTGTGTCTGCTCTGGCTCTCTCCACCACCCTCACCCCCTCTGTCTCAGTAAGACTTTTATTCACTCCTGATCCCTTGTTTTCCCCAGTGATGACCACTTTCTAGTGCCCATTAAATGCACCTTCTTGCCCCTGTGCCCCCCTTGACCTTGGCTTCACCCCAGGACCTCTGAACTCTGGGGCCCAGCGAGGTCCCCTGAAAGGTGGAAGGCGCTCTGGTGTGATGGGGTACTCTGGAGCCCACGTTCTTATGTTGGTGCCACCAGTTATCACGGGAAAGTTAACTTCTTTGCATGAAAAATGGAGGATAGTAGGCATGCCTTCCCCATGCAGTTGTGAAGGATAAGTGAGGGTACTTGGCAGCTGTCAGCTGTCTTGTGAACTCTCTGACTTCATCTCCTGTGGCTCCCCCTGTGTCCACTCCACTCTTGCACACTGGCCTCCTGGCTGGTTCCTCCTCGTGACGGGCAGGACTCCCAGGGCCTCTTTGGCTGCGGTTCTGTCGGCCTCGAGCACTCTTCCTCCTGGACTCCTTGGTCAGGTCTCACCTTCTCAGTGGGGGCTACCATCACCCCTGGTTTTCAGTGTCAACTTTTTCCTCCCTCGGCTCTTTTCTCTTCCTTTCATCTGTATGCATCGCTTCTCAAACTCCACACCTAAAACGGGGCTTGGCACAGACAGGCAGCCGTCATTGCTGAATGATTTGGGGTTTTCCCTCTCTTTCTCCCCTATCTCCTCTCCAGCCACCTCCTCTTCCGGGCTTCTGTCACCTCCTTTTGGACCTGCTCCCTCGCCTTGGCTCTGAGTTCAGCCTCCTCTTTCTCTCCTCTGCAGGTCGTGGCTGATATCTGAGGGCTACGCCGCAGGCCCGGAAGACATCTCCCCGGACCGGTCTCCAGAGCGCTGTCCACGGCCTCCTCCACCGCCTGCGCCCCCTGAGCAGGCCCAGGCAGCCAGTCCCGCCCGGAGCCCAGCCTTGGTGCGGACGCCTCGAGGCCGCAGCCCTGCCACCGAGGAGTCTTGGGGCCGCGAGGGGCCAGCGCTGCTGCTGCTTTCACGCTTCTCCCAGGCGCAAGACCCGAGCGGGGCGCTGGTGACAGGCCCGGCCCTGTGCGGCCTGCTGGCCTACGTGACGAGGGCGCCGGGCCCACCGAGCCCGCGCGCACTGCGCATCCTGGCGCGCCTCACCTGCAACCCTGCCTGCCTCGAGGCCTTCGTGTGCAGCTATGGTGCCGCGCTGCTGCGAGCCTGGCTGGTGCTGGGTGTCGCCCCGGACGACTGGCCCACGCTGCGTGCCCGGCCCCCCAGTCTGCGCAGCCAGCACCGGGAGCTAGGTGTGTCCCTGCCCCTTTCCGCTCTGTCTTCCACTTATCCTTCAGTGAGCCCCGAACCTCGCCTTACCACCCCTCGGTCCCTCACTGCCCTCAGCCCACCATCCGCCCCATCCTGCTCCACCATCCCAGCCTGCAGAGTCCTGCTCCATACCTGGCCCAGGCTTTGGGGCCCCACAATTTAGAATTGTACCTGTTGGCATTTCCTTCCCTAATCTACCCTCAGTTCGGCGGTGTCACTGACTTGTGAACCCAGGCTCAGGCGCCATGTCCTTTCAGGCCCAACCCCCATATCCAACACTGCCAGGGACTGCCCTGTCTCCTGGGTCCAGTTTCAGCCCTAGGGGCCCTGGCTTACTCCCTGACATCCCACTTCCTCTTCCTGCCCTCGCTTCCAATTCCTAGTCTCTGGGCCCCATCCCTCCAGGGCCTGCGTCAGCCTCCTTTCCCGTGCCCTGGTTTCTTGCCCTGAGGTTTTCCCACCTTCCTTTCTGGGGCCCAGAAGCCTGTGCTACCCCTCCCGCCCCAATCTTGGACACCAGCTCCCACTCTGCCCATCCCTGCAGGTGAAATGCTGCTGCAGAACCTGACGGTGCAGGCGGAGTCGCCCTTCGGGGTGGGGGCCCTCACTCACCTGCTGCTCTCCGGGAGTCCCGAGGACCGTGTGGCCTGTGCGCTGACCTTGCCCTTCATCTGTCGGTGAGGAGGATGGGGGTGCCTTGCAGGGGCCAGGGGAGCAAAGTTGCTCTTGCCCAGTCGCACCTTTTCCCCCTTCTGAGAGGTTCTCTTTCTCCCCATAGGAAGCCCTCTCTGTGGCGCCGGCTACTTCTGGACCAGGGCGGCCTCCGACTCCTCCTCTCGGCGCTGACGCGGCCAGCCCCGCACCCGCTCTTCCTCTTCTTTGCTGCAGACTCCCTTTCCTGCCTCCACAGCCTGGTGTCTCCCCCTGTGAGCCCAGCCCCGCCACCTGCAACCCCCTTGGACCTAGACCCGCCCTCCCCTTGCCACTATGAACCTCTGCTGGGCCCAGCTCCCATCCCAGCCCCGGATCTGCACTTCCTCCTGGACTCAGGCCTCCGGCTCCCCGCCCAGCGAGCTGCCTCATCTGCTGCCTCCCCTTTCTTCCGGGCCCTGCTAGCTGGCAGCTTTGCTGAAGCCCAGATGGACCTGGTACCTCTTCGAGACCTATCACCCAGCGCAGCCTGGCCTATCATGCATCACCTGCATGGCTGCCGGGGCTGTGGGGCAGCCCTGAGGCCCATTCCCCCGCCAGGCCAGCCCCTGCTGGGCTCAGAGGCTGAGGAGGCACTGGAGGCTGCTGGCCGTTTCCTGCTGCCTGGGCTGGAGGAGGAACTGGAAGAGGCTCTGGGCCGTATCCACCTGGGATCCCAAGGTAGCCTAGAGTCAATGGGTGAGGTGCTCCGCCTCGGCCGGCCCCGGATGGCTGTCCACTGTGCACGCTGGGTCCTGGGGCCAGGGCAGTGCACACGGAAGCGGGCTCTGGCCTTAGTGGAGCTGGTGGAGGCAGCAGGCGAAGAAGCAGGTCCCCTGACTGAGGCTTTTCTGGCTGTGGTGATGGGAGTTGAAGTGGGGAGCAGGGTTCCCAGCCTAGACTCTTGATATCCCCTCGGAGGGGACCCAAGAACGAATTGGCAAGAAGAAGGCCTCCCTCGGAGTGGCACGGGGAGGAGGCTAAGCAGGAGTCACCACTGAGGACCGACGAGAGGATGGAACTGGGCCCCAGGACGATGGGCTGCAGACTCAGGAGTGAGAAGCCGAGACCGAGTGGCCTGCGAGATGGAGAAGAGCCCAGCCTTCTGGGGTTGGGATTAAAACTTTGGAGTTGGATATTCAGCTGCACAATTGAGAACTATCTATGGCACCATGATTCTTATTATATTTTTTCTGAATTACAGTTTAAAACAAGGATTGTACCCTATTCTACCCTTGTTAGTCTTGTTTTAAGCATTTACTCCATCTACAACAGCATTGTATACCTCCATTCCACATCCAAAAAGGTGTGCACTGTAAGAAGTTAACATTTTAAATAAAAATGACAGCCCTGTCTGGTGTGATCAGTGGTTAGAGCATTGGCCCACACATTGAAGGGTAGCAGGTTTGATACCTGGCCCTGGTTGGGGCACGGGCAAGGAGGCAACAAATCAATGTGTCTCTCTCACATCAATGTTTCTCTCTCTTCCCTTCCCTCCCTCTCTCTCTTCCACTCTCTTTAAATAAATCAATGGAAAAAATATCTTCGGGCCGAAACCGGTTTGGCTCAGTGGATAGAGCATCGGCCTGCGGACTGAAAGGTCCCAGGTTCAATTCCGGTCAAGGGCATGTACCTGGGTTGCAGGCACATCCCCAGTAGGAGATGTGCAGGAGGCAGCTGATCGATGTTTCTAGCTCTCTATCTCTCTCCCTTCCTCTCTGTAAAAAATTTAAATAAATCAATGGAAAAAATATCTTCGGGTGAGGATTAACTAACTCATTCAATCCTATATAATAAAAGAGAAACATGTAAATTAACCATCCCTTTGCTATGCTCACCAGCCAATCAGGAGTGAATATGCAAATTAACCCAGCAAAGATGGTGGGCTCATTTGCATACACAGGCACCCAGCGGAGAGCAGAGTGGGAGAGCTGGCAGCTTGGGGGAACATGGCAATGTGGGAGGCCGTGGAATGGAGACAGAGCAGGAAGGGAAAACTTAGAGTGTGGGGAGCACCGGGAATGCTGGGAATTGTAGTTCTGGTGGCAGACAGATCTAAAGCAAAGTGAGCCTGGAGCAAGTTACTGTTGCGGTGGGGGATGGAGGGAAAGCAAAGGTGAGAGACATAAGTAAAATCAGAGTGTCTAGGAAAAATTAAAGGGAAGATATCCTAAAACTTCCAGGAAATCTCCACCAATGAAGCAAAGAAAAAAAAATGCCTCTATTATTCTGTGAGCAACAAACCAAGCTGGGTTGGGGGTCTCAGACAATTTGCTCATATGATTGCAAAGACAGACAGAAACTCCCTGGTTGGAGAGGGTTCCCGTGAGGGCTCCCAGATTGGAGAGGGTGCAGGTCGGGCTGAAGGACCCACCCCCAATGCACAAATCTTCGTGCACCAGGCCCCTAGTAAATAAATAATAGGCCGGCTGGTGTGGCTCAATGGTTGAGCGGCGACCTATGGACCAGGAGGTCACGGTTCGATTCCCAGTCAAGCCATACACCCAGGTTGTGGGCTCGATCCCCAGTAGGGGATGTGCAGGGGGCAGCCGATCAATGATTCTCTATCATCATTGATGTTTCTCTCGCCCTCTCCCTTCTCTGAAATCAATAAAAATAAAAATTTTAAAAAATAATTAAAACTACACATATAAATCAAAGCCTAAAAAAAAAACCAAAGCCTATGTGAAATATCAAATACTCTCTCCACCCAACAAAACCACCGTTTTGTATGGAATAATTTGCAATGATGCTATCAATATACCTTGTAAATGCAATGAGAGGAAACCCATTCTTTCGTGGCATGGTGGTGGGCACAGCAGCTCATGTGACCTGCTAAAGGCCTTGAAGACTGAAGTGCTCAGGTCTGGATTGGGACCCACAGTCCAGTGGCTGCAGCACCATTGTGTCTGTCTATACCAACTATAGAGTGTCTCATTTCAATCTTTCCAAAAAAAATTTTATTGATTTTAGAGAGGAAGGGGGGGGAGGGGGGAGAAACATCAATGATGAGAGAGAATCATTGGTCAGCTGCCTCCTGCATGCCCCCTACTGGAGATCGAGCCCACAACCCAGGCATATGCCCTGACCAAAATTGAACTGTGATCTCCTGGTTCATAAGTCGATGCTCAACCATTGAGCCATGCTGGCTGGGCTCGTTTCAATCTTGATTTCTCAGGGTCTCAGTCCAAGGAAGGCTTCTTGTTCCTTTGTGGCTGGCTGGAGTTTGCATCTTGCTTTCGTCACTGTGTTCATCGGTATCTTGGGAAGGACTTCTTTTGGGACAGGTCTGGGCCGCCGCCCTGTTGGGGAAGGGCTTTGTCTTGAAGGCGGGCTGGGGTCCGGCTGCCTGGGAGTGTTTTCTCAGTCTGCAGGGGCCCGGGTTTCAGTTCAACTGTATGTCTGTTTTCAAGTCTTGGAGGAAAGGTCCTGCTTTACCGTCTGAGGAGGGTTCCTCGTGTCTGTCTGTGTCTGAGAGATTTCTTTGTTTAGTGTTGTGCCTTTTGGGGTCTCTGTTTATGTCATTGTTTGTCTGGGTCTCTAAGGGAAAGTCTCTGAGCCTGGGATCTGCCTGAGCTTTAGAACATCATTTCTGCTCCAGTCCCCAAATTCTGCCCGGAGCAAGTCTCTCAGGAAAGGCCTGGGTGGCAGGGGGCTCTGTCTGAGACTCGGGGTGCTAACTTTGAGAGGTGTCTGCTTGGGGGCCTCGGTTTGTGTCTGAGAGTCGCGCTGGGCGGACGATCCCGGGCATGGTCTGCAAGAGCCACTGCTCCGACTCTGGCTGTGGCCGCCTGGGGCTCCCTGCAGCTGAGGCCAAGGCTGGGGTGTGGCTGCCTCCCCGCAAGCAGGCAGGCGGGCTGGGCCTGCGTGGACCGCAGCCCTCCCTCCCTTACACGCCCCCACCCAGGATTCTCCCCTTCATTGCCCCCCACCTTTCCCTCCAGCCCCATCCCAACGGATCCCGGCTTCCTTACATGGTCACGGCTGGGCCTCCAGCTCCCGGACGTCCTCCCCACCCCCCCACCGCCCTCCGCCCCCACCGGACACGGCCCCCGCCCTGCAAGCCCAGCGTGGTCCGCCTGTGCCCCACCATGGAGGACCTGGGTGAGTGGGGTCCGGGTCCCCTTGTGCCAGCCCTGCATCGACCTCTGGACCCGCTTCCCCATCCTGGAGCCCCCCGGCCCTCCCCGGCATCTCCTCATCCTGCCTCCTGTCTTCTCGCTTCTGCTCTCAGCCCGCGCCTCCTTTCCGACTCCACGTCCCCCTTCCTGCCGCTCCCTTCCTGCCTTTCCCGGGCCGGCCGCTCCCTCCCTCCTTCCTCTCCCTGCCCCTCCATCCCCAGCTGCGGACGCCGGGAGGTGCGTGCCTGCCCGCGGGCGCCGAGGCTCAGAGGCTCTGGGATGGGAGGGGTTGGAGGGGTCTTGGGTCCGGGACTGGGAAAGTAGACAGGAAAGGGAGGCTCTGACATCAAGTTCTGGAAAAGAAAGGGGCCTGCCCGGGGTTTGGGGGAGGAAAGAGTTAAGGGTCCCTAAGTTTGTTAGGTGCCCGGAGAGGTTCAGGGTGCTCTAGGTGAAGAGTGAGGGGGCAGGGACTGCTGGGTTCTGGAAGGGAAAGGGGATGGGGGTGGGGTGGGGGGGTAGTGGTGTCCGGGTGGAAGGAGGCGGAATTTTGTACTCCCTATCTGTGGGAACTGGGGCTGGAAGGCTGTGCCCTCCAACTGTGAGACAGAAGGGGTTCCAGCACCCTGCCATAGGGGGTGCTGTTCCGTAGGGGTAGCGGGCACTGGTACTGTGGAGAATAAGCCAATCAGAAAGCAGGTCCCTGCAGACTCACCAATGAGGTGCATAGGGTGGGACCCAGCGGGGCCTGGAGGTGAGCCAGCGCTGAGTGGGCGGGACTAGGTCCGGGGAGGGATTAGTGGGCGTGGCAAAGAGCGTTCAATCAGAAGGCTGGGTGCCAGGCATGTAGCCAATTGAGCAATTTGGGGTGGAGTCAACTTTGGCTTCAGTAAAGAGCCAATTTTGACTGCATTAGGCAAGATTTTAAGAAAAAATAAAATCAGACGGCTGGGTTTCTGCATGGCTCCCAGGATGAGCAATTGAAATATTCTGGTCAAATATATTCCTTACTACCCTTCCACTTCTCTGCCTTGGTCTGGCCTTGAGTTTCCTTCTTAATACTGGCTTCTGCCCTCAAATACTGCCCACTTGGAAGCCTTATCCTTTGATATCTTAAGGCCCTGTCTCGGCCCTAACCTTGACCTCTCAACTTCTCACCTTGACGGCCTCCCTGCAGATGCCCTGCTCTCTGACCTGGAGACCACCACCTCACACATGCCGCGGCCAGGGGCTCCAAAAGAGCGACCCCCAGAGCCCCTCACGTCTCCCCTGCCCTATGGCCACCAGCCACAGGTGAGATCAGATGCTGTGGACCAGGGCAACCACTAGGGCCGGTCTGGCCAAGGCTGGGGGAGTCTGGGCCCGAGTGAGGCAAGGTCGATCACCCCGCACACGTGTCCGTCTCTCTGTAGGTGGGGACTGGGGAGTCTTCCGGAGCTCTGGGGACAAGGACCATCTATACAGGTAAGCGGCCTGAGAACTGGGGGATGGGGAAGCCAATTGAGACTCAGGTGAGGAGTCTTCGATTCCCCACCCTGAACCCAAGCTCCCACCCTGTTCCCCAGTACGGTATGCAAGCCTCAGTCCCCAAAGCCTGCGGCCCCTGCGGCTCCTCCATTCTCCTCTTCCAGCGGTGTCCTGGGCTCGGGACTGTGTGAGCTAGACCGGTTGCTTCAGGAACTTAATGCTACTCAGTTCAACATCACAGGTACCATGGTTACTGAAACAGGCCTTGAGGGGCTGGGGCAGGGCAGGGAAGGGAAGGGCAGAGATGAAGGGGCATAGATTTGCCAGAGTAGCAGCTAAAAGGAGAAGCCTTACGTGGGAGGGTGTGGAGAGCAGGCCCTGTGTCCACTGCCCTTCTCTCCTCTCTGCAGATGAAATAATGTCTCAGTTCCCATCTAGCAAGGAGACCGCCGGGGAGCAGAAGGAGGACCAGTCTGAGGACAAGAAAAGGCCCAGCCTGTGAGTTTGGCACAGTTGCCAGGTCTGAGAGAGGCGATTGGTCTTGGATGCCTGAGTGACTGGAGGGAGCGTTGCTCTGGGAGGCTCTGAGCTGACACACGTTGTTCTTCATAGACCTCCCAGCCCATCCCCTGTTCTCCCAAAGCCTTCGGCCACCTCGGCCACCCTGGAGCTGGACAGACTGATGGCCTCACTCTCTGACTTCCGAGTCCAGAACCATGTGAGTCAGGGAGGAGGGTGGGCCAATGTGGTTTTGTGGCTCCCTAACCCATTCTAGACCTTCCCACATCTGTTGCCTTGCTGACTCAACTCACATCCTCCCTGTTGTGTAGCTTCCAGCTCCTGGGCCAACCCAGACACCGGTGCCAAGCTCCGTGAACGAGGGCTCCCCATCCCCACCGGGGCCCGCAAGCAAAGGCAGCCTAGACACCATGCTGGGGCTGCTGCAGTCCGACCTCAGCCGCCGTGGCATTCCCACCCAGGCCAAGGGCCTCTGTGGCTCCTGCAACAAACCCATCGCTGGGCAAGTAAGTGCAGCTCTGCGAGGTGGAGACCCACAGACCTGTCTTCACTGAGCACCAGCCTCTGTGCTGTCCCCTTTAAATCAGTAGCTCCGGAAACTGGGTGTTATTGTTATGCATATTTTATGAATGAGGAAACTGAAGCTCCGACTCACACAGCAAGTAAGTGGCAGGGTGGGAATTCCAACCCAGCTACCACTTATTGTAGCCTCCTATGTCAGTGGTTCTCAACCTGTGGGTCGCGACCCCTTTGGCGGTTGAACGACCCTTTCACAGGGGTCGCCTAAGACTATCCTGCATATCAGATATTTACATTACGATTCATAACAGTAGCAACATTACAGTTATGAAGTAGCAACGAAAATAATTTTATGGTTGGGTCACAACATGAGGAGCTGTATTTAAAGAGCCAGAAGGTTGAGAACCACTGATGTAGATCCTCCTGACAGATAAAGTGCCCTGCTTGCATCCCAGAATTCCCGACCCGAGCAGAGCAGGTGGCATTATGACTTTCGGGGGCCTTACCCACGTTTGCCTTCATAGGTCCCTTCCTCCATTAAAAAATAGTAAACATTGTACTTTATGACTGTGTTAGTATAAAGAGGAATATATTAATATTATCTATGAAACAGTTTTCTTGTAGCTCATTTTTTCCCTTCTGATTTTAAAAGAAATTACCACATTTCCGTGGGCTCCTAAAGAGTATTGTGGGCCCCAGGCCCTGTGCTGGACTGGGCTGCATCTTCATCACCTACAGCCGGAGTGACTTGAAAAGTGCCATGTAAACCTTGGCTCACTGGGGACATGGTGGCCGAAGGGCCACTCTGACCCTGGCCTCGACCCCGACTCGCAGGTGGTGACTGCGCTGGGGCGCGCTTGGCACCCTGAGCACTTCGTTTGTAGTGGCTGTTCCACCGCCCTGGGAGGCAGCAGCTTTTTCGAAAAGGATGGAGCCCCCTTCTGCCCTGAGTGCTACTTCGAGCGCTTCTCCCCGCGATGTGGCCTCTGCAATCAACCCATTCGACATGTGAGCCCTGCCTGACCCACAGGCTAGCGCTTCTCACCCAGGGGGCCGGGAGATGGGCTTCATCCACTCCTGTCCCCTCCCTCCAGCCCCACCCCCTACACCCCCACTCCCTAGCCCTGCCCCTTGGCCTCTTCCCCTCTCTCTTTGACCCCAAGTTCCTCCTTAGGTCTCCCTGGCCTTAACTCATACTTCAACCCACTCACTGAGGTCCAGGGTGGGAGGGGGAGGGGAGAAGGGATGGAGGGTCATACGAGTGTCCACTTTCATTTCCTACAGAAGATGGTTACTGCCCTGGGCACCCACTGGCACCCGGAGCATTTCTGCTGCGTCAGCTGCGGGGAGCCCTTCGGAGAGGAGGGTGAGCGTGCCTCCCACCTGGAAGCCATGGGTCTGCTGGACATCCCGCCTCGCAGCCTTTCCAGCCACTAAGTCCTCCTCAGTCCTTGGGCCATGAGTTTTTTCCTGCTCTCGTGGGGTCCCCACCCCTGAACACGGGGGTTCCCATCCATCCCCTTCCGCTCTGCGGCGCCCCAGACCTTGTCCCTCTCTCCTGCTCGCTCGGACGGACTGCCCTTCCGCGGGCCCCGCCGTTTCACGCCTCGTTAGGTCTTGGGGCGCCCGCACCGCTTTCCTCCAGCCCGCTCCGTCCCGCCCCCAGGTTTCCACGAGCGCGAGGGCCGCCCCTACTGCCGCCGGGACTTCCTGCAGCTGTTCGCCCCGCGCTTGCCAGGGCTGCCAGGGCCCCATCCTGGACAACTACATCTCGGCGCTCAGCGCGCTCTGGCACCCGGACTGCTTCGTCTGCAGGGTGCGCGCTGGGGGCGGGGCCTGGGGAAGCGGGGCGGGGCCTGGGCAGCGGGGCGGGGCCGGGGCAGTGGGGCGGGGCCACGTCCTGGGCGGGCTGCTCCGAGGCGGGGTTTCCCCTCGGCCGGGCTGCGGGGTCCCGGGCTGAACGGTCCCGGGCCGAGCGGGGTGGTCCGGTTCCTCGAGCGAGGCGTCCGGTGCGAGGTTCTGCCTGCCCCTGCCCCGTCCCCAGGAGTGCTTCGCGCCCTTCTCTGCGGGCAGCTTCTTCGAGCACGAGGGCCGCCCGCTGTGCGAGAACCATTTCCACGCGCGGCGCGGCTCGCTGTGCGCCACGTGTGGCCTCCCGGTGACCGGCCGCTGCGTGTCGGCCCTGGGCCGGCGCTTCCACCCGGACCACTTCACCTGCACCTTCTGCCTGCGCGCGCTCACCAAGGGCTCCTTCCAGGAGCGCGCCGGCAAGCCCTACTGCCAGCCCTGCTTCCTCAAGCTCTTCGGCTGACCCTCCCCAAACGCCCCCCCACCCCCCACCGGTGCTGTGCCCGCCCCAAGGCCGCGCTCTCGGACCTTGGGGCTCCCCTCACCCCACCCTGTGAGCACCGCCCGCAGGAGAGACGCCCCCAGGTACCTTACTCCGCGTCCTCCGAGGGCAAGTTCAGGAAAGGCCCGGCCGATCCCACAGCCACGCGCCCCGGCGTGGGACGTGCACCGACCAGCATCCCTCCGAGCCCTTCACTGGCTCCCACCCCAGGGAGCCCCGCTGCAGGGGGCTCCAGGCCGGGCGCTCCCCTCCCCGCCCCCTCACTGCTCTGTGCACTTTTTCTACATAAACACGGTCCACGGTCCACGTCGCTCTGGTGCTGTGTCTGCAGTGGAGCCGCGTCGCGGCCCCGCCCTTCGGGCCGGTTCTTTCCTCAGCGGGTTCCAGGCGCCGCCCTGGCCGGAGAGGAAGGCCACCAGGCGGGATTGCACCGACCGGGCAGAGCCTGCACAGCTCAAGCTGGGCCCGGAGAACCTTCCCGCCGCCACCCACCCACCCCTAAACCCTCTATGTTTTTGAAATAAGCACTTAGTCTGTTCCCTTCCCAATTCTCCCGACCCCTGCCATCTTGTCTGGTTTCCAGATGTTCCCCCTCCTCTGGAAGCATCAGCGTACACCCACCCTTTGGATCTGGGCACTGAGGCTCAGCTTCCGGCTCACTGGTGTGAACTCGCCCTGGGCAGAGGGTGACACTTGGTGTGGTCGGGGCAGTGGCTGAGGAAAGCGCTGGGGCTGGAGGAGCCAGAGGGAGGCTTCTAACGGGGAGTCAGAGAGGGCTTCCTGGAGGAGGTGACCCTGAGCTAAGCCCAGCAGAGGACGGTGGGCCAGGTTGTAGGTGAGGACGGGTTCCGGCTCCATCTGAATCCCCAAGCCCCAGGGGCCTTTCTGAGCCCCAGAACCTTTACCTTGGACCCTGCAGCTCCCTAGGGCGGGGGCATGGACTCCTGGGTCCACATTATAGGGAACTTTGAGGATGCAAAAGGTGGACCCTCAGAGCCCCTTCCAGCTCAAGGAGGAGCTCGCAGCCAAAGAGCATGTGTGGGAAGAGACAGGTGAGGTGTTATCTGCCCTGGCCGCTTGCAGCCACCAGATTCCTCTCTGGGGCTCCTCGTCCTGTGCTTCCCAGGCCTCCTGCCCTTCCCCTTCCACATATTCTCCCTGGACAGTGCCGTCCACCCCCTGGCGGGTGACCACCTCCTGGACTGAGAATGCTCGAATGGGCCATCTCCAGTCTCGATTCATTCATTTGCCAAGCGTTTACTGAACACTGGCTGTGTCAGGTCCACAGCAGGTGCTGGGGACACCATAGGGAACTGAGATCTATAGGGGGGAGAGATGACAAGTGACAAGTGCGATGAACCAAAGTTGGTTCATCCACCTTGTTCCTACCCACAGCACCTCCCTAGGCCTTCATATCACCATCACAAATACATGTCTGTTTGTTGCTTGTTCGTATCTGTTTCTGCAACTGGAATGCAAGCTCCTGAGAGCCTGTCAGACAGCACATTTATTTGTCGGATGGCATGGTCTCTCCAGTGTCTAGAATGGTAGCGGGTATGTGGGAAGAGCTCAGTAAATGTTTGTGAATGAAGGAAAGGTGGGGAAATGGGAAGGGGAAAATAGAGAAGTCGGCGAAGGCGGGGAGGGAGTGCTTTCCCCAGCTGGGCGGAGAAGACCTCTGTGAAAATGTCATGTCTAAGCTGCAACACGGTTGAGAAAGAGCCACCCAGGCGAAGGAATGAGGAGGGCATTCCGGGTGCAGGAAGCAGCAGGTGCAAAGGCCAGGAGGTAGAGAGCGCTTGGCACATTAGGAGGAAGGGAAGGCCAGTGTGGCTGGATTAGAGCGAGCGAAGGGGAGAGTCGCAGGCGATGAGGTCAAAGAGGAAACAGGTGCCACATCCTGAAGTGCTTTGAAGGCCGCAGTGAGGTCAATAGCCCCAGTGCACCCTCTGACACTGGCCTGCATTCTCTCAGGCACTTCACATTCATCTCCCCGAGCAGACACTGTGGCTGCCCTACCCACAGCTGCTCGGCCCACCTGCTATGCCTAGCCTCCCCAGCTCTTCCCGGGTATCTGGAGGGTGCTCTCTGGGGGAGGAGTGTGCTCTTGTACCCCACAGTGCTCTTGTACCCCACAGGGCTAAAGTGTGTGTATGTGGGGTGTAACCTCTAACTAGTTAGAGACAGGAGCTGGCGAAGAGTGAGGGTCAGTTCTGAGGTTGTTCTCCACCGTCTCAGAGGGTCCCCGTTGGGGCTGGATTCCAATTGTGCACAGCGGTAACCTGTCTGTGGACACGCCCTTCATTGGCTCTTCGCCTTTCTCACTCCTTCACAGTCCCTACTGGGATCACCCCCCAGTGAAGTCCTTGCACTCCGGTTCTCATTTTGGGGTCTGCTTTTAAGGCATTCCCCAAACATAATTCATTCAATTCCCATCTCTGGCATGCGCCCAACTGCCATGGTCAGACGTCCAAGGCTGGTCCATTCTAGAAGAAAGGCAGAGACAGCTCTTCACCAACTCCGGGATGAACCACATCACGCCTGCTCTTGGGGAGGCTCTAGCCTGTTGGGGAGACAGAGATGGGCCCGGATGAGGGCCACTCCGTGTGCTGGGAACTGTATCAGAAAAGTCAAGCAAGTCTTTGCTAAGCAGTAACAGGGCTGGGTACTGAAGGCTGGGTAGGAGTTGGCTGTTGGGGAGACGGAGGCATTCTAAGCAGAAGTTTGGGGGTATGAGCATACACAAGTTGGGCAGGGCAAAGGAGTAGGAAGGAGACTAGATTTGGTTGGGGGAAAGGGCAAGGGTGGGCGGAGTTGGGGCCTGGCAGGCCCTGACTGTGATGGAGAGCTATGGAGTGCTCCTGGGCAGGGGACTCACAATGTCAGGCGAGGGTTTGAAGATGATCCCTCTGGACTGGTCAGAACCAGGGGCTGACTCAGCCAGACTCCCTAGGTCAAGGCTGAAAAGTTGGCGTGTTTTAGGGGGTGATTTTGAGCCTGAGGCACTAGGGAAGAGGTAGGGGCTGAGGCCCAGGAAGGAGTGTTCCTGAACTTGAAAGGGTCCACCTCCCAGGACCAGCCTTCGGTCTTGATATGACCTGATTCAGCTAAACAAAGGCGGGGAGGGGGGACAAGGCCTGGGTGATTTGTCAGCTCACTGCACCTGAGGTAACCATTAACCCCTCCCCTGGGAGAACCCAGGGGCTGGTCCCTTGAGGGGCAGATCCTGGACAGAATGGAGGACTACACAGAGGCAAGCTTGGCGCCAGAGCTGGAGGAGCAGAGGGTCTTAATCGACAACCCTGCTGACATCGTGGTCATTGCTGCTTACTTCCTGCTGGTCATTGGTGTCGGCTTGTGGGTGAGAAGTTGAGGGGGTGCTGCTGGGGCCAGGTTTCTGGGGCCTGGCGCAGGGAGACCGCAGGTGGCAGTAGGGGCAGGATGCCTAGATCCTTGAGGGAGAAACCAGGTGCTGGGGAAAGGAGGGGGGAGACTTGTCGCCCCAAATAAGTCTTTTGATAGCCCTAAGAGGCCTAATCACCACTCATTCTTTGTCTCCCATCCTTGGTTGGCTGTCCTCGGGGACAGCATTCTAACTGAGGCCTCTGTCCGCCATCTATGTCATGGCTGACAGAAGCCCATGGCCTGAACCGGGGCCCCAGGAAAGTCAGGACGAATCTAGCTACACTCAGGCTTGGGTAGCTGGACAACAGCTTAGGGCTTGGGTGGCTCTGGGGGCCTGGGAAGAGGTTGTGGGGGTGGGGTGTGAACCATTGGGGAGCAGAGCGCAGGTTAATCTTCAGCCTGAAACAAGGCTGAGGAATGTGTTGAGAAGGCTAATGAGGTCCAAAGACGTGCCCTGAACCCAGGTCTCCCCCAACTCCTGTCCCCCAGTCCATGTGCAGAACCAACAGAGGCACTGTGGGTGGCTACTTCCTGGCGGGACGAAGCATGGTGTGGTGGCCGGTGAGAGAGGCGGGCTGTGGAGGGGGTGGGGGCTAGAGAAGCATCCTGCTCACCCGTGCCCCTGGCCACCCAGGTCGGGGCCTCTCTCTTTGCCAGCAACATCGGCAGTGGCCATTTTGTGGGCCTGGCGGGGACTGGCGCTGCCAGCGGCTTGGCTGTGGCTGGATTTGAGTGGAATGTGAGCCCCCTTTTTGCCAATAACCCCCACCCCCAGTGGGAACCCCTGGAAGGGTACACCTAGGGAGGCTCGGGCAGAGCGGGTGTGAGACTGATTGTGGGTGCGGTTGGCTCCAGGTGAGGGTCACGGGTCCAGCTTGGAAGCAGAGGGAAGTAGGAAATGACCACTTTCAGGGTAGGGCTAGGTCCTGCTGCTGACCTGCCATGTGAGCCGGGACCAGCCCCTACCTTCGTGGCCTATGTACTCCTCTCGGAAGAGGGGTGCACAGCCTCAGCGACAGTGAAGTGCTTGTTCCGATGCTCTCGGAAGTGTGGCCTGCGAGGCTCCCTGGGCCGACTTAAAGCCCTTGCAGAAGTGGGAGGAAGGCAAGGCTCTGGGACTGAGGCGCGCCTTGGAAAGCTGGGGCGGTCAGGGCTTTGCGCTCAGGGCTTCCTGGAGGAGGAGGCCTCTAAGCTGAGCCTCCATGGTTTCCTGGGTTGGGAGGGGAGGGGAAGCAGCCCTTCCTGGCGAAGCTGGGGTCAGGCTGAGGGGTCTGTGCTTGGACTCCAGTGCTTGGGGGTCCGGGGCAGGGACCTCTTGGGAAGGACTGGCCAGGGGTGGTGGCCTGGGAGGCAAGGAGGGCTCTAGTTAAAAGCCCAAGAGGGTGAGAGGGGTCTCATACCCTCAGGGGTAGGAGGCGCTGCAGGCGGGTCTGGGACAGGGAGTGGCCAGCTGCCCTGTGCCCGCAGGCGCTGTTTGTGGTGCTGCTGCTCGGCTGGCTCTTCGTGCCGGTGTACCTGACGGCGGGCGTCATTACCATGCCGCAGTACCTGCGCAAGCGCTTCGGCGGCCATCGCATCCGCCTCTACCTGTCCGTGCTCTCGCTCTTCCTGTACATCTTCACCAAGATTTCGGTGCGCGCGCGAGGCGGGCGGGACGGGGCCCTGGAAGGGCGGGGCCGCGGATGGAAGCGCTTTGGAAAGTCCTGGAGGGGGCGGGACCAAGGAGAAGTGGACGTGAGATCCCGATGGGGGTTGGGAGTCATGGATTTCTAGGGCCACGGCCACCGTGGCTGAGACCTGGGGAGGTCAGGGCATGGAAAAATGAGGGCGCCTTTGAGGCGTGGCCACTCTGGGCTGTGGTCTGGGCAGGAGGTGGAACTGCGCCCCTGCCCCGGCCTCTGGGCCTGACCTGCCTGCTGGCTCCTCCCCCAGGTGGACATGTTCTCGGGGGCGGTATTCATTCAACAGGCTCTCGGCTGGAACATCTACGCCTCCGTCATCGCGCTCCTGGGCATCACCATGGTCTACACGGTGACAGGTGGCCGTGGGGGGCGTAGGGAAGGGAGGGGCTCAGGGTGTGATAGGAGCCACGCAGCCCGACTCTGCTCGCAGTCCCGCCTCCGCTTCAGAGTGCTTGAGCCAGGGAGTGGGCCATGGCTTTGAAACGCGTTCTCCGGGAAGGGGCACCTTTTCATATTCCAACAACACGCGGTGTGCACTAGCAGCAGCCTGTCCGGGCTGCCCCCACTGACCAGGCCCCTTGCAGGAGGGCTGGCGGCGCTGATGTACACGGATACCGTGCAGACCTTCGTCATTCTCGGGGGCGCCTGCATCCTCATGGGTTACGGTACGCCCCGTGGGGAGGGGGCGGCGGCCAAGGGCAGGGCTCACGCTGGAAGCTGGGACACCACGAGTCCCAGGCGTGGGTTCTAGGGAGGGCCTCCCCTGACGGTTTTGCCCACACAGCCTTCCATGAGGTGGGCGGGTATTCTGGGCTTTTCGACAAATACTTGGGGGCAATGACGTCGCTGACGGTGTCGGAGGATCCGGCCGTGGGCAACATCTCCAGCTCCTGCTACCAACCCCGGCCCGACTCCTACCATCTGCTCCGGGACCCTGTCACGGGGGACCTGCCGTGGCCTGCGCTGCTCCTGGGGCTGACCATCGTCTCCGGCTGGTACTGGTGCAGCGACCAGGTGCGAGGTCAGGGGTTGGGTGGGGAGCTAGACTGGGGCAGAGCCAGAACTAGTGTGGGCGGGGCTGAGATGGGTGGAGCCTGAAACCATCCGGTGGGGCTGGGTTGAGGGCGCGGGAACCCTGACGGGGCGGAGCTAAACCTGAGGAAGGGCAGGGGCTGTGCATGGAGCAGAATTGCTGCGGCGCCGAGCCAGGCAGGGCCTGAGTTAGCGCCACGGAGTTGAGGCAAGGCCTAGGAGGCGGGGTGTCCGGGACTGGCCACAGGCGGCTGAACGCCCCTGGTCACAGGTGATCGTGCAGCGCTGCCTGGCGGGGAAGAACCTGACCCACATCAAGGCGGGCTGCATCCTGTGCGGCTACTTGAAGCTGATGCCCATGTTCCTCATGGTCATGCCGGGCATGATCAGCCGCATTCTTTACCCGGGTAATGTGTGCCCCACCCAGACCCCTTCCTGCAGAAGGACCGGGCGTCCGCTTCCCATAGCCATTACAGCCCTGAGATGTGGGACCCTGGCCACCCAGTCCCGCCTCCCTCCAGGGCTCCCACCTCCTCTCCGTTAGATTCCCAGCCCCCACTGCAGGGATCCGCGTTCCCGGACCAGGCCCTGTCCTAGGTGTGTCGTGCCCTCTCCCCCAGACGAGGTGGCGTGCGTGGTGCCCGAGGTGTGCAAGCGCGTGTGCGGCACCGAGGTGGGCTGCTCCAACATCGCCTACCCGCGGCTCGTCGTCAAGCTCATGCCCAACGGTGAGGGCGAGCACACAGGTGGCCCCTGCCCACAGTGTGGGCGGCTCTGGAGCCTGACGGGGGAGGGGTCACCGGCTGCCCAGCCCCCCCACGCCCTGGTTCCCGGGACTCACTGCTCCCGTCGGCCCGCAGGTCTGCGAGGACTCATGCTGGCGGTCATGCTGGCCGCGCTGATGTCCTCGCTGGCCTCCATCTTCAACAGCAGCAGCACCCTTTTCACCATGGACATCTACACGCGCCTGCGGCCTCGCGCGGGGGACCGCGAGCTGCTGCTAGTAGGACGGTGCGGCCCGAGTCACCCCTCCACCCCCTGTCCCGCGCGTCTGCCCGGGGAAGGGGACGGAGCCCTGGCAAGGCTGGGGAGAGGGGCCCGGGGAAGTCTGACGGCCGCCCACCGCAGGCTCTGGGTGGTGTTCATCGTGGCGGTGTCGGTGGCCTGGCTGCCCGTGGTGCAGGCGGCCCAGGGCGGGCAGCTCTTCGACTACATCCAGGCCGTCTCCAGCTACCTGGCGCCGCCCGTGTCCGCGGTCTTCGTGCTGGCGCTCTTCGTGCCCCGCGTCAACGAGAAGGTGAGCACGCGAAGAGCTGTCCGCTTGGCGCAGGGCCGACCTCACCTTGGGGAAGGCTGACGCTCGTCTCCCCCGCAGGGTGCCTTCTGGGGACTGATTGGGGGCCTGCTGATGGGCCTGGCGCGCCTTATTCCCGAGTTTTCCTTTGGCTCCGGCAGCTGCGTCCGACCCTCCGCATGCCCCGCACTCCTCTGCGGGGTGCACTACCTCTACTTCGCCATCGTGCTCTTCGTCTGCTCGGGCCTCCTCACCATCGTCATCTCACTGTGCACAGCGCCCATCCCGCGCAAGCACGTAGGTGTCGCCTCCGGATGGCCACCAGCATGTGCCACGTGGGCCAGCGTGGCCCTCTCCGCTGTTCGCCAGTAGCTCCCAGGACCACCCAGTGGAGAGGACCCGGTTTCCTATACTGAGGGCTAATGAGGGCAGGCGGGGAGTCCAGTTTGAAGTCGCATTTGCAAAGCCATCACAATGTTTTCATTTAATGACATTTATTTGAGGTGGTTTGGGGAGATGGCTTGAAGATTGTAGGGGAAGTGACTCAAGTTCCCAAAGTCCTTGGCCTGGCCTTTGGGACTCAAAACAGGCTGATGGTGGCTGAGGGACAGGACACTTTCCTGAAAGCCCACAACAGGGCTTGGTCTTGTGCTGCAGGGCAAGTGACCAGGGCAGGGCTGGTTGGGGGCCAGAAGGATGGACAGGATTCCATGGGCGGAGAAGTGGGGGGAAGGCCACAGGAGGAAATCCGAGCAAATACCCGCAGGGAGGGACAGCTAGGACTGAGCCTGGAGACTAAATACTACAATTCTGAGCGGACAGGGGCCTCTGGGTGATGAAGCGGGCCAAGAGCTTTAAACGCCCAGCTGAGGAGCTTGGTTTAGCCCGAGGGGAAAGGGCAGCCAAAGGCCATGTTTGAGTGACTGAGCCTGGGCTGTGTACACGCAGGACAGAGGGAGGATAGGACGTGCCAGTGTGGACAAGAGACATCAGGGCCTGAGGCGGGGAAACAGAACTCCCATTTGGTCCCTGCTCCCCTTCCCCCAGCTCCACCGCCTGGTTTTCAGTCTCCGGCACAGCAAGGAGGAGCGGGAGGACCTGGATGCTGAGGAACTGGAAGGACCGGCCTCAGCCCCTGTACAGAACGGGCGTCCGGAGCACGCGGTGGAGATGGAGGGTGAGGCACGGCCCAGGAGGTGGGGCTGCGGAGCTGAGGGGGGCAAGTTCCCTCACACTAACTGTCGGGCTTCAATTTCTCCCAGAGCCCCAACCCCCGGCACCAGGCCTGCTCCGCCAGTGCCTGCTCTGGTTCTGTGGAATGGGCAGGGGCGGGGCAGGCAGCCCCCCACCCCCCACCCAGGAGGAGGTGGATGCGGCAGCCAGGCGGCTGGAGGACATCAGTGAGGACCCGCACTGGGCCCGTGTGGTCAACCTCAATGCCCTGCTCATGATGGCCGTGGCCACCTTCCTCTGGGGCTTTTATGCCTGAGGCCGACGGGCTGGGCGCCCTGAGCCACAGGCAGGGCAGGAGGAAGGCCGTGATTCCCCTTCTCTCTACCTTGTCCCTGCCTGGGGCCCAAGCCATCCGGCAGGCAGTTACCTCCTGAGGCCCCGGCCGACCCGCCACATCAGCTCCCCCGTGAAAAATAAAGCTGCCTTTCCCACATCCTGCTGCAGCCAGTGTTCTTGCTTCAGGCTCCGAGCCGGGGTCTGGCCTCCATCGGGGCTGCTCACAAGACCTTCTTTTCTGGAGACAGGAGCCATGTGGCCCTCCACTCATCCACCTCCAGCTGGTGCTTCTCAGTCTCCCAGCCCGCATCCTGCAGCCCTGGGGAGAGGTCATGGGGGAATTGGTACTAGGGGGCCGCTGGGGAGGAGGCTGGGCTGACCCTGGGGAGAGCGGTAAGGAGTGGCACAGGTTGGGTGCAGGCCTTATGCCCTGCTCTGGCTTCCCTGGCCTCTGCTGGGTGACTTCTGGCTAAAACTGAGGCTAACACCTCATCTGGTGCAGCGGGAACTCACTGAGCTAGCCATGGAGAAGGGGGGGGATGGAACAGGGGCTAATAAAAGATCGGCACCAGTCATCTGTGAGCCTCCTTTCACCCCGGTTCTTCAATGCCAACTGGGACTACATACAGAGACAACACTGACAGCCTCAGGGACCATCCTAATCTCCATCCTGCAGAAACTGAGGCCCACACTTACACTCAGAGAGAACCAGATCTACCTCGTCCCAGGTGGAGGGGGCGGGGCAGGCAGCGCCCTGGGGAGAAGGCTCAGAGGCTGAGAGCCTGCAGGATGTTACCTCTCAAGAACTCTGGGAAAAGCTCGTCCAGCACCTGGTGTGTCTCCTTGACGATGACCCAGCTCTCTGTGTTGGGGCCTGGACGGGGACGCAGAAGAGTTCTTGGGTCCCCAGGCCGAACAGCCTCTCTCCACCCCTGGAGTCACCAGCAGCCTAGGCTGAGAGGCTCTTACCTGCCCGCACCTGGCTCCTCAGCTCGCCCAGCTCTCTTGGGAGGGGCCCGTCTTCCCGCAGGGCGCCGAGCACCAGCCCGTGTGTGGCGGCCCTTAGGACGGTCTCAGGGCCTGCCACCTGGCTCAGCACGACCTGTACCTGATCTGGAGACCCAGGGACAGACTGGTACCAGGGAAGGCCACCTCCCCAAACACTCTTGATCCCATCACCTCGCTTCATCCCTGTCTGCCCGAGGCCTTGGCTGGCGTGGAAGGCCGTCTCCCCTTTCCTCCCCAGCGTCACCTCCTGCTGCCCCCAATGCTCTGGCCAGACTGAAATGCCCACTTTCCAAATGCAACGTCACTGCGGCTCACGGAGGTGGGTTTATTTTGCATGTTTTTAATGGCTCATGAGAATAAGCACCTTTTAACATACGACCAGCAGAACAGTAAACTTTAGTACTTTTTTCCTCAAGAAGCGACTTGGGATGAGAGAACAGTGGTCCCCCTGAGACATCTAAAGGGAACCACCTTATCTGAGTTAGTGTGCTGCAATGTACACAGTGGTCTTATGTATCATCTTATCTGATCCCCCAAAAACACTGCGGGAATAAGGCAGGCACCGTTGGCTCCGGTTTACAGAGCGGCAAAGGGAACGCCCCTGGGGCGTGCAGCTATAATTGAACATGTGGAGTCTTAGTCAAGAGCTGGCTGCAGGGCACCAGGCGGACTCCAAACTGTGCAGGGCTTGCGGGCCTGGAGCTGGAGGAATGGGAGCCGACCCCAGGCGGTGAGTCTAAGGTGGGAAACACTTACTCTGAGACTGGTCCCAGCGAAGGAGGTAAGGTTCTTGGTGTCCCTCAGCCAGTTGCTGCAGCTCAACGACACTGAAGGAAAGGGAGTGCAGTGGGGAGGAGAAAGCAAAGGCAGGGTAACCACCCAGTCAAATGAACAGCCACCTGTGAGCCATAACTGCCTCTTCATGTCCTTCCCCCACTTCCCACCACCCCTTAGCCATTCCTCACGCACCCCACAGCCACCCTCCCTTCTGCAGCTAGCCATCCATTTGCCCCATCCACCCATTATTCCTTTATCCAACAAATATAACCTTTTTTTTTGTTGTTAATCCTTACCCGAGGATTTGTTTGTTTTTTCATTGATTTTTTAGGGAGAGTGGAAGGGAGGGGGAGAGACAGAGAAAAACATCGATGTGAGAGAGCTATATTGATTGGTTGCCTGGCACATGCCCAACTGGGGCCAGGGATCGAGCCTGCAACGGAGGTACAAGCCCTTGACTGGAATTGAACCAGTGACCCTCAGTCCAAGGGCAGATGCTCTGACCACTTGACCACTGAACAACCTGCTAGGGCACAAATATACCCTTTATATCTCCTCTCCGTTACACAGCCACTGCACTCAAGCACCCATGCTGACCCCAAGTCTGTTCAGTGGAAATAAGGACCCCAGAGCAAAGGGGGGTCTGGTCAAGGAAGGCCAGTGTGTAACTGGAATGAAGCACATGTGTGGGGAGTGGGGGGCCAGTAGTGATGAGTGGGACACTGGGCTACTTACCTGGAAACCAAGCGATGTAGGGGGACCCCCAAGGACAGAGACGGAGACGGCCAGAAACCTGTGGGAAGTTGGAGTCAGGAGTCCCAGGCAGGAGGACAGACTGAGAGACATAAAACTTCAGACCAAGGGGTGGGTCACCTGTCCACAGCGGCTCCATCTGATTGGCTGAGGTGGGGTCAAGCACCTCCCCCCGCTGAAGGAAGTGCTTCAGGACCAGCCAGAGTCGACCTTCGTTCAGGGTCTCTATGACAAGGGCTCGGACGGCCCGGTAGTTGGCGTAGACGTGGAGGGCAGTGAGGAGGAAGAAACAACCAAGGCTGAAGCTGGAACAAGAGCATGAGGCGGTCGGCAGGGACAGAGGCCCCGCCGGGCACCTCCGTCCCTCCCTTGCCCTCGCTTACCTAGGGCAATCTGACACCAGGGGAAGCATCAGGAGGCTGACCAGGAGCCCTGCCAGGTTTACCAGTGTCTCCTGGAAAATGGCAGACGGGTGGGCGTTGGAGGGCTCGGCTCCCCTGCAGGCCAGCCTGAGCGTCCCTGAGTGCCTTTCACATCCCTCCCAGCCCCAGAACCACCCAGGGCTCCACACACGGAGGGTGCCTGGTAAATTTTCAACATCTTTAGTGAGTGCACCGTCATTTAAAAGATACCAGCTGCACCCTAGCCAGTGTTGCTCAGTGGTTAGACTGTCGGGTCACTGGTTTGATTCTTGGTCAATCACGTACCTGGGTTCAGTACCTGGGTTCCAGGTTCAATCCCCAGCCCTGGTCGGTGTCTGGGAGGCAATCCATGGATGTGTCTCTCTCATCAATGCCCCCCTCCCTCCTTCCCACTCTCTCTAAAAATCAATGAAAAAAATACCCTCAGGTGCGGATTAATAAACTATCAAAAAAAGATGCCAGCTGCTGCTCTGGCAGATACAATGCCCTTGAAACATTTTCTTTGTTTTGCAGGAGTCAGCTGAGTAGTTCTATGCTTAGGCAAGTAAATGTCCACAGTGTGGGGGAAGTGTTTTCTTGGTGGTTACAAAAGGGCAAATTTGCCCAGCCGGTGTGGCTCAGTGGTTGAGTATCAACCTCACGGTCAGGGCACATGCACGGGTTGTGGGCTCGATCCTCAGTAGGGGGCGTGCAAGAGGCAGCTGATCAATGATTCTCTCTCATCACTGATGTTTCTCTCTGTCAATAAAAATGTATTTAAAAAAAAGTTCTATTTAGAAACTGAACAAAACAATTTAAGAGAAGGCCAGAAAGTAGAACTGGAGAGGAGAGAGGCTTCTAGATTGCTTCAGTGTCAAAGTAAACCTGTCACACTTCTGACATCCCTGGACCGCACTTTTCTCTCTCATCTACTCTCTTCCTAACCCCTCAGCCTCCCCCACCCCAAGCTGTATTTCCCAAGGCTCCTAGGCTTCCTCCGTCCACAGAGGCAGTAACACAACACAGGGCGACCTGGGACATGTTCAGGGGTAGTAACAACATGGACCTTACAGGGTCGGAGTGAGAGTTACATGATGCAATATACTTAAGCACTTAGCATGAGGACCAAGGGGGACGGCAGTGTTCAGCCTGTGGGGGTGGCGACACCCCTACTCCAGGCTCCCCTGGTCAGCTGAGGGGCTGGGCCAGAGG
Source organism: Myotis lucifugus (assembly GCF_000147115.1). NCBI lineage: Eukaryota > Metazoa > Chordata > Mammalia > Chiroptera > Vespertilionidae > Myotis > Myotis lucifugus. The sequence continues at coordinate 321,837 of NW_005871672.1, read as the reverse complement.
CCTCTAAACTGCTGAGTGGGTGCCTCTGGCCAGTCAGTGACCCCAGGCACCTCGCATGCTGAGCACTTTTTGAGTTGCCATGAGCTTTAACCTGTGGGCCTCACATGATCAGAAGGTCCTCCTCCCAGAGGGGGCATGGCCTACAGAGGGCCAGGGCCAGGGCTCACTCTTGCCACATGGGCGATGGGCAGAGGCTGCGGTGACCAGCTTGGACTTACTGCCCCCCGAGCCCGTGCCCTCACACCGGACCACCCGTCCTGAAAGTCAGAGCAGGGAGCACCCACATTTCTTCCTGCCTGTCTCCCACCCCTCCCCCAGGAGCGCTCAGGTGCTTCTCTCCACACTCCCAAACTGTGACCTGGCCTGCGCCCCCCCCCAGCCCCCGCCCTCACGCCGTCCCTCCAGCCCGGCCGCTCACCTGGCTGCCGTCCTTGGCTGACACGTCGGCCATGTTGTTTCTCCGGGCCTGGTGCATGGTCAGTGCAGCCCGAGTGGCCCCGCCAGCCACGCTCACAATGCACTGGTGGGGACAGGGAGGGTGAAGGTCAGAGTGGCCCTAGCTGTGAACACAGACACTTCTGTGGGTGAGCCAAGTAAAGGGCTCAAACCAGCTTGAGAAAACCAGGCTCTGGTGACCCTAGAGCAGTGGTTCTCAACCTTCTGGCCCTTTAAATACAGTTCCTCATGTTGTGACCCAACCATAAAATTATTTTCGTTGCTACTTCATAACTGTAATGTTGCTACTGTTATGAATCGTAATGTAAATATCTGATATGCAGGATGGTCTTAGGCGACCCCTGTGAAAGGGTCGTTCGACTGCCAAAGGGGTCGCAACCCACAGGTTGAGAACCGCTGCCCTAGAGCCAAACCCTGAATGCTGCCCGTGTATTGGTTCTCTCTCTGCACCTCCACCAGGCCCACCTCCCGTCTTGTTCCAGGAGAAAACTGACGTTCTCCTGCCATACCACTCTGTGGGCCCCACCCCAGGGAAACTCAGTTTCTCTCTCCAAGGCAGAGGCCCCAAACCATCCTTAGCCCAGAGCTTCTGCCCTCCAGCTTCTGCTCTGGCTGCACCCTGCCCTGGCCGAGCACCCAGGCCATCTGCTGTCCAACTTCATGCCTGCATCCTGCCTGCCTGGAACTAACTCCACTCTCCCCCTGCCCCAGTGCAGGCCCAGCCAGCTTCCAGGCCAGTCCAGAGCCCACAGAGGTGGCCCTGACCTCCAAAGGGGACCTGGAGCTCTCCCCCTGAGATCTAAAGCTAATTAGCTGATGAGGGTCAGTGATCACCTTCATTCCTCTCCTACTGATCAAACCTCTCCTAGCTGTCAGGCGAGACGGAATGGTGTGGTATAACTCAGGCTCAGCCCCTGCCCTCAGGAAGCTTATGCATCAGTAGATGGTAAACAAACACGCTGTGATGTGGGCAGAGGAAATCAATTGCTCAAAGAGGAACATGGAGCAAAATGAGCTGGAGTGACTGACGGGGTCCCAGTCACGCGGAACCTCACAACCCTGTACAAGTCTTTATCCTAAAGGCAATGGGCGGGCAGTGAGCTGATTTGATTTCCTCTCTTAGAAGGATGACTGGGCTGCTCTGAGGACGAAGAGGGTGAGAACAGAAATGGGGAGACCACCTAGGAAGCAACTGTGCTTTTCAGCAGCGAGGAGCCACCGGGAGGCATGGAGATGGAGTGAATGGATGGAGAGGTTCAAGAGGGAAAAGAACAGAACTGAATGGAGATTTAGCTGAGGGTGACAGGGGAAGGGAGGAGAGGGCATGGATGACAGCCAGGCTTCTACTTAGTGTCCCCGGGGGACAGGGTGCTGGTCACTGAGAGGGGTGGAGGGAGGGAGAGGAAGTGGGGGAGTTCAGGGCCCTGTTCTAGTCCCTTACACGAAGAGACCCAGGCCCCACAGGCGGAGCTCAGGGCGGAATGTGAAGCATGGCCCACAGCCACCAGAGATGCTCTGTGGGGTCTCCCCGGGGCTGAGGGGGTGCTCGAGGCACTGAGTGCATGGGCCAGGGAGGCGGAGTCCCCACCGTGAGTGCGTGTCTGAACCTGGCAGCAGTGCGGAAGCGGCACGGCTCCAGAGTGACTGAATGAGGGAGGGGCTTTGAGATGGGTCTCAGTCTTCTTAGAAATCTTTGTTCTGGGCCTGGAGCTTCATCCTGAGTGAAGACTGGCCAAGCTCTTTCGGAACCTCATCTGGATGGAGCGGCCTACAGGACCTGTGAGGGGAGCGGCCAGGCTGGGACCAAGAGCTCGCATTCGCCCCACTGGCCCTCGCCTCACCACCAGTCTGTGCTGTCTGCCCTACCGCTGGACCGTGACCCACACTTCCTTCTGCTCAGATCTGCCACCCTGCACCTTCCACTCATTCTTCAGGCCCAGTCCCTGGGGACCTCCTCCATCCCTCACTGGGCCCCATTCACTGCTGAGCCCTCTTGCGCCTCCACTTCTCATCTGGACTATCTGGAGCTATAATTCTATAAATGTGTTTAATTTCATGGCTTTTGTCCAAAGACAGGAGGGCCCATATTCCGTGCCAAACATGCAGCAGGCATTCAATAACTATGTTCCTGAGAGAATGAAAGGTAGCCAGGGAGCTGGTCCCAAGATGCTGGCACAGGAGCGCCCTTCCTCTCCCAGCTCAGAGCTCCCTCACCGGTACCGCGGCTCCAGGTACCACTGCAGACTGGGAGCCACCAGAGGCTGTGGCTGAAGAAGGATCAGAGTACGGCTGGGTCTGGGTAGGAGCATCTGAACCTTTTCACTTTTCTAGAAGTGCCCGGAACAAAGGGCCCAGGCTGGGCTCACCTGTGGGCCCCAAGTGAGCCCACACGGCACCACTAAGGCAGGTGACTTGGGTAGAGGGATGCCCCAGGTGAGTACCTTGGCCAGATTGCTGATGCAGATGGTCATGGTGAAACAGATTGGTAATACGGGAGCCATAATCTCGAGGAACATGGCTATATCGTTGAGGATGTCAGCAAAAAGCCTGGGGAAAGGGTCAGAGGTTAGAGGTCAGAGGTGAGAGACCTTCACAATAGAACACTCCCCTTCCCTTAGTCCCAGCTCCTCACCTCCATTGCTTGGCATTACAGTCCAGTTTGCTCCTGTTGGGGAGGAGAGGTTGGTTTGCAATTTGGATTCCAGACGAAAACACGTCCTGTGGGCAGTGCTGGCCCTCCTCAGGCCACGGTACGGTCTGAAGGGCTCGGGAAAACCCACACCCAGCAGACATCTGTCCCAACACCCTGTCACTGCTGCCTGGAACGCCACCATTAGCTGGGAGGATCTCCGGTGGTCATTAATGCTCCCCCTTACTAACCCTGCGCCCCACCCTCTGGGCCTCTGCTGAGAGAGGCTCTCCCTGGGTCCCTCTGCCGTCTCCTCCCCCTTCCTCCTGCTTTGAGGAGGCCCAGCAAGAAGTCCACACATTTTGGACTGGTAAACACTATATTTAGTGTAGCCCTGCATTTGACAGCTCATCAGCCCAGAGAAGGGAGATGACTCCCCTGGGATCACATGGAGAGTGGGGGACAGGCCAGGAGAGAGCCAGGTTCCGACATCCAGGCCAGGGCATTTCAGCTACGCAGCACCACAGTGTCCACCTCTGCTGCCGGGCAGTGACCCCTGGCCCATGCACACACCCCTGGGACCACTCCCCAGTGCAGGAGATGTTGCAGCCCCAGCACAGCTCAGAATCTGCAGCATTAGCCCCAACCCTTAACTTGAAATCTCCCAAAGGGAAAGGGAGCATCCTGGGTGGGGGATGGACACACATGGGGAACTCCTGACGGAATACATGGCAAAGGCAGGACTGGAACACATGGGCCTGGTCTAGGGCTCTGCCCAATGAAGCAGCCTGCGGCTGCCACAGAAAGAGTACAGCTCTAGGTTCAAGTCCCACCTCACTGTTACGAGCTGTGTGACATGGGTAACTTCCCTCTCTAGGTTTGCTTCCCATCTGTGAAATGTACACATTCAACCCTCCTCTAAAAAGTTATGAGGATTAGAGATGACATACAGGAGCTTGTGAGGCACAGTTAGTTAATAGCAGCCCGTGTTCACTGACACATATTATGTGCCACGCAATGTGCTAAGCACTGAGCATAAACTATCTCACTGCACCCCACAATCACAATTAACAGAAGACACTCAATCACTCCTGAGGCTGCCCAGTACTGACCTAAGGAGGAAGCAGGCGGCACAAAGCCTTTAATCCCTTCTAGAGAAATGGTGGCATGGATCCCATGTCAGACAGGGATCCTGATGACTGGAAACTGGTAGGAGAGGTGGAGCTGAAAATACAGCCAGGGCTAAGACGATATGACCACTGTGGGGAGAGTGGCCAGAAGTCTCTGACCTGGAAGACAAACTCACCCCTTCCACCAGGCAAAGATGATGCGGCCCAGCATGCCAGTTGAATCTGGGGGAGAGAGGCATTGGTGAGGAATGAGAAAAGCCTTGAGCCCGTGGGGCCTGGCAGACCCTGGCGCCTTGCGTCACTGTCCTTGGACGTACACGGTAAGTTCTAGACAGACATAGCTGCAGGACGGGCAGAAGCGCCTAGACTTAGCAGTTCTCAGTCACACCCAGAGAATGCTGTACCATGTGCATCACGGGCCAGGAAGAGTCTTTGCGGCATTGTTCATAACAACAAAAGCTGAGAAAACACAAATGCTCATTGGCGGAATGCACAGGTGAGTTCTGGTACATTCACTCAGTGGCACATCAGACAGCTTTTCGTGAAAAGCCGATGGACTGCAGCTACTCACATCAACACGGCTGACTCCTGGTAAAACCTGACATGAAAGTCAGCCATGAAGACTGTATACAGCACAGTATCTATACTAATAAAAGGGCAATATGCTAATTAGACCACGTCGACCAGCCATCTTCTGGACGTCTGACTTCCTTCCGGACAAAGCCATGGTGGTGGGGGCCGAGGCAGAGGCAGTTAGGGGCAATCAGGCTGGCAGGGGAGGGCAGTTGTGGACGAGATCAGGCCAGCAGGGGAGGGCAGTTGGGGGGCGAAATCAGGCCAGCAGGGGAGGGCAGTTAGGGGTGATCAGGCAGGCAGAAGCAGTTAGGGGCGATCAGGTCGGCAGGGGAGAGCAGTTAGGGGTGAGATCAGGCCGGCAGGGCAGGGCAATTAGGGGCGATCAAGCAGGCAGGCAGAGGGGTTAGGGGCAATCAGGCAGGCAGGCAGGTGAGGGGTTAGGAGCCAGCGGTCCCAGATTGTGAGAGGGCAGGTGGACATCCCCCAAGGAGTCCCCGATTAGAGAGGGTGCAGGCTGGGCTGAGGGAATCTCCCCCCCAACACACACACACATGAATTTCATGCACCGGGCCACTAGTACTTTTCATAAAGCTCTAAAACAAAGAAAAACTAAACAATGTGGTGTTTAGGTTTATATCTTTATGGTAAAATCACTACAAAGAGCAGGATGCTGTGTGGAAAGTTCAGAGATGACTGCTGATACTCTGGCTCTCAGGCTGGGCAGCAGGTTCACAGGTGGTCAGTAGAATGCAAATAAATAAAAAGGATTTGAGCTGCAGGTTGGTGACAGAGAACTGGGGGTGTGGGGCAGAGGGAGAGGCCTCCTCAGGCTAGAAAGAGTCAGAGAAGTCTCTGGAATCAGCCAACCTTCATTTGCACAACAGATGCTTACTGGCTACCTACTCTGTGCCAGGCACAGAGACAGGGGGATACCACAGTGACCCGGAAAATGATGGCTCCAGGCTCCAAATCCAGTGTAAGAGCAAAAAAACAGTAGTCAGTATGAAAAACAGACTTAGCCCAAGCGTGTGGGCTTTCAATCCCTGTCTTTGTAAATAAAATTTTACTGGAACAGAGCTGTGCCCATTCATTTACAGTGTAAAACAAACAAACAAACAAACAAACAAAAAAACAGAAAAAAAAATGGAGCTGGAGCTGCCATCCCAGAGGAACTGCCTTGCATGTCTTAAGCCTCAAACCTTTAGAAAGTTAAAACAAAGGAAAATAATCTTTAGACTGGAACTAAAGCAACCTGTGCCTCAGGAACTGTTTGCAAAGAAAACCAGAAAGCAGATACTATGACTGACTGAAAATTAAACATTGCTAAGCATCGGCTCCACTACATTGCTATCTGCACTAACAGAAATGCCTTCCTTCTACGGATGTAATTGTTTCCTTCCCTTTCTCACATCCATGTCATTTGCCTCCTAATTGGATTTGGGCTTCTGCCTGGATCAATGCTTCCCACAGTTATTCTTTTTTTTTTTTAACATTAAAAAAATTAATCTAACAAATAATTTCTTCCACAATAGCAACTATGGTAAAAACCCAATAACATTAGTCAACCTGGTGTCATGTTCTACTAATTAATATAATACAAAGAGCTCAGCTGGCACGGCTTAGTGGTTGAGCCCTGACCTATGAGCCAGGAGGTCAAGGTTCATTTCCCGGTCAGGGCACATGCCCGGGTTGTGGGCTTGATCCCTCGTGTGGGGCGTGCAGGAGGCAGCCGATCAATGATTCTCTCTCATCATTGATGCTTCTATCTCTCTCCCTTTCTCTTTGAAATCAATAAAAATATATTTAGAAATATATACATAGCACAAAGACATTTATAAACTACAGAGCCACACAAATTTGTAAGCAACTAATAAATCCTGAAATGTTAAGAATAAAGCTATATTCCAACTAGCTTCATTTAAACTTTCCCTTTCCCCTTAATATTTTTTATATTCATGCTTCCCACTATTTTTTCACTAAACTCCATTAAATCCTGGATTTAAATATGGCTAAAGATAAAACAACAATATTGAGGTGAGTATCAACAAAATAGCTGAGTTTTATCACAGTCTAAGCTACTGAAAGCTATTCTCTAAAAGACAATTTTTCACCTAAGGCAAACATGGAAAAGTTAGAATCAAATCCCTGTCAGATACATGGGAACATTTAAGGTCTAAAAGGTTTACTGTCACTAGGCCAGTGATGGCGAACCTATGACACGTGTGTCAGAGGTGACACGTGAACTCATTTTTTTGGTTGATTTTTCTTTGTTAAATGGCATTTAAATATATAAAATAAATATCAAAAATATAAGTCTTTGTTTTACTCTGGTTGCAAATATCAAAAAATTTCTATATGTGACACGGCACCAGAGTTAAGTTAGGGTTTTTCAAAATGCTGACACGCCGAGCTCAAAAGGTTCGCCATTACTGCACTAGGCAGTGGTTCTCAACTTTCTGGCCCTTTAAATACAGTTCCTCCTGTTGTGACCCAACCATAAAATTATTTTCGTTGCTACTTCATAACTGCAATGTTGCTACTGTTATGAATCGTAATGTAAATATCTGATATGCAGGATGGTCTTAGGCGACCCCTGTGAAAGGGTCGTTCGACCGCCAAAGGGGTCGCGACCCACAGGTTGAGAACCTAGAGGAAGAAAGACCCTGGACACACTCGGCAGTGTGTTCCACTTGCAGAAGATAGAAGTGTGAGCTGGTACAAATCAAGCTGACAAGGTGTTAGCCCGAGTCCGAGACAGCAAAATGTTCTTACACCTGAATACTAATAACCTGGAAGTCAGTCCCCAGCTTAAACTGCATTGTCTCTTGCACTATATGAACTTAGTTTAACAGCTCTGCACACTTCATAAAAAGGATAAGGCATTTTAATCTATTTTCTGCCGACTAACTTCCTGTCAGCCAGAGATTACAGCATGGTCCACCTCGAGTCTGTCACAACCGTGATCATTCCCAGACATGCATTCAACACAACGTATACGGTTGTGCTAAGTGTTTGGTGGACCCGATGTTGGATTATCTCCTAACTTCTCCATAAACCCCTTGACTTCCACTAACAAATCTGACCTATCACTTCTACTCCTATATGAAGGCTGAAGTATGTTATGACTGTTGCTATGTGACTATATTTCTACATTATGGTCATATTTCTGCTAAATTATTCTTAGAGTCTCTTTTAAAATATATTTTTATTGATTTCAGAGAGGAAGGAAGAGGGAGAGAGAGATAGAAACATCCATGATGAGAGAGAATCATGGACCGGCTGCCTCCTGCAAATCCCCCCCGGGCATGTGCCCTTGACTGGAATCGAACCTGGGACCTTTCAGTTTGCAGGCTGACGCTCTATCCACTGAGCCAAGCGGGCTGAGGCTTAGAGTCTTTTTAGAATGCTGAAAAGATATTAAATTCACTGAATAAAAAATTTCAATTTTGTTCCTCAAATATAATAAAATTCTGATATATGTTAGGCAAGTTAAACTAGACAAGTGATCTCCGGTCATCTAATATTAATGTTGTAAAAAAATTCACCTAAATTTTCTGGTGAGGTCAGTTTCAATTATCCTAAAAATGGTAAATGATCTATTATTTGTATGTGAATCTAAAGTATATGCCTTATGAAATCTGTCAGTCAAAAATAAAAATGTAAGCAGATGACTGTTAAATACATTGCTAACAGGTATGCTGGACAATAAATTCTAAGTTTTATTTAACTTATATCTGCTTAGTTTTTTACTGAGTTAAGGATAAAGGCCCAGTTAATCAACGCAATAGATTGATCAAGGCAACACACTTGAACTATAACAGGACTCAAAAAGCAGCTGGGCCTGGCCAGTGTGGCTCAGTTGATTGAGCATCACACTGTGCACCAAAAGGTTGCAGGTTCAATTCCCAATCAGGGCACATACTCAGGTTGCGGGTTCAATCCGATCGATGTTTCTCTCTTTTTCTCTCTAAAATCATAAAAACATATTTAAAAAATAAAGAAAACAGTTGGTCTCTTGCCCTGGCCAGTGTGGCTCAGTTATTTGAGCATCATCCCGTGCACCAGGTCATCATCAGTCTGATTCCCAGTCGGGGCACTTGCCCAAGTTGTGGGTTCAATCCTATTGGGGTGCATGCTGGAGGCAGTGGATTGATGCTCCTCTCTCCCTCCAACATCAATTAAAAGGATCTCTCCCCATGAACTTGTATAATGCTCTGCAGCATTGTGAAACCTGTATAAGTTGGACATGACCAAATTAGAGATGCCTGATAAACTCACTAAGTATTTGAGAACTTCAGCTGTATCCCCAAAAAGATCAATGCTAAGCTATAAAAAAGGAAAATTCATATAAAAATCACAACAGATACCTTTGGGAAAAAAAATCAAATTCTAACTCATTTTGCTACTATTTCAAATATGACTAAGGAAAAAAGGTACAAGTAGTAATGCTTGCATTTAAAAAAAAATTAACTGAGTGGATTGGGGGAGGGGGGAATAACCATACAGTTATTGCACTCCACCAATGTGCAGAATTCCAAAATGTGCCAGCACTGAAAGCCTGTCTTGCACTGAGGTTTTCCAAGAGGTACACTGAGCCTACCATCTGGTCTGCCCTGGTGTGGCTCAGTTGGTTGGGCACCATTCCGTGCACTGAAAGGTTGCCAGTTTGAGTCCCCATCAGGGCACATGCCCAGGTTGTGGGCTCGATCCCTGGTAGTGCAGGAGGCAACCAGTCGACATTTCTCTTTCTCTCTTTCTCTTTCTCTTTCTCTCTCTCTCTCTCTCTCTCTCTCTCTCTCTCTCTCTCTCTCTCTCTCTCTCCCCGAAAGCATCTGGTCTGTAGTAACAGCTTACTGTCTTCAGTACAGGTCAGTCACATTGCTCTTGCAAAATCCCTTAATGTAAAAGAGTTTTCAGTGCTGACAGGTGGGCTATGATCGATGATATGGGATTGAATCCATATGCACACCGGGCTTCATTTTTTTAAAATATATATTTTTATTCAGAGAGGAAGGGAGAGGGAGAGAGAGATTGAAACATCAATGATGAGAGAATCATTGATCGGCTGCCTCCTGCACACCCCTCACTGGGGATCAAGCCTGCAACCTGGGCATGTGTCCTTGAATGGATTTGAACCCGGGAACCTTCAGTCCACAGGCCGACGCTCTATCCACTGAGCCAAACCAGCTAGGGCTGGGCTTCATTTCACTGTCAAGAATTTGAATACGCTGTTGCATGGATGGAAGGTGACCAGATTCCAGCTTAGACCACACAGGCACATCACTGAAAGTTATCTCAAATGCACAGTTGACATACACTGTTTCTCAAGAAGAAAACCATCATACATGCACAGGCCTTATTTTCTTAGTCCCACTGCCAGATACTAGGAGCTTGCTTGCCAAAGAAAGCAAAAGGATCCTTGCCAACAACTCTTCAGCCTATTAATACTAGTTTGAAGATGACAGGAAAGACGCTATGTGTCTATATATTGGTTGAGGGAGGTAATTCTCTACTTCAGTGTGGATGTCTGGGAGTAGCCCTGGCTAATAACCAGCAGATACTCCCCAAACACCTGCCTATGACCTCAGGGAATACAAATCTGGAACTTGAGCAGCGGCCCGGTGGCCGACTGCACCTTTAATCTCTCGCTAGGCATGCCGCCCAGGTTGGCTGAGGCATCGCTCTGGACCAGCGCCAAGCCACCACCTGGAGCAGTAGCAAAAGTCTCATCTTATTGGAGCCAGCACTTCCACCACATTCAGACGAAGACTGCAGCCAGCCCAAGGCCGAGCGGGAGCCACCAGCTGCTCCCCACCTCGCAGGCTCGACCCGCCAAGGTCAGGGAGGGAGGCAGGAATCCCGAATAAATGCTTGTTGCCTTAACTTTGGAAGGTCCTTTACTTTTAGGTCAGCAACAGCTTGTCCATGGATGTTTTTGTGACACAGTGGCAGAATCCGGTTGTTGTGACTGAAACTATACAGCATACAGAGTGTACAATATCTACCATCTGGTCCTTCACAGAAGGTGTGCCTATCGGTTTACACTACACCTTACACTGAAAGTAGCGCTCATTACGTTCAAGGACCATCTGAGAACCCACAACTGGCAAGGCCTCATACAGCGGGCGGCGGAAGGGACAGATACAGCAGGCAGAGGATTCCCCACTTGTTTGAGCTGAAGGACATGGATCCTTAGGTGGGAGAGGCAAGAAGGGAGCTGGCTGTGGAAAGGAGGGTTGGGAGCTTCTCACAACATATAAGGTGGTGATATGTATCAGCCTTCCCCATTCTTCACTGGAACCACATGTCCTCCTCCTTCCGCAGCCTCGCTCTTTAGGCACTGAGGCCTTCTAACTGGGCGGCATGCCTAGCGAGAGATTAAAGGTGCAGTCGGCCATGGGGCCGCTGCTCAAGTCCCAGATTTGTATTTCCTGAGGTCACAGGCAGGTGTTTGGGGAGTATCTGCTGGTTATTAGCCAGTGGTACCCCCAGACTGAGGCCTTTTACCCACTCCTGCACTTGAGGGAGACTGCTAAGCACCCTGGCAGGCTCCTGAGATATATATGCCTTCCATTCTTCACAACAGTCCTGAGTTTGAGGGAATCATTTCCTTTCACAGACGAAGCAACTGGAGCTTGAAGAAGACAGGTGAACAAAAATGGGACATTTTACAGAACATCCGAATTCCCAGTTTTAAATCCTGGCCAACGTGGCTCAGTGGGTTAAGCATCGACCTATGAATCAGGATGGTTTGGTACCTGTTCAGGGCACATGCCTGGGTTGCAGGCTCGATCCCCAGTGTGGGGTGTGCAGGACGCAGCCAATCAATGATTCTCTCTCTCTCCCTTTCCCTTCCTCTCTGAAATCAATAAAAATATATTTAAAAATAAACATAAATCCTCCCTGGGAACGGCAGTGCAATCCCAAGGACAGCGCAGAGCGCCAGGGTCCTGATGTGGAGCAGTGGCAGTCTCCCCTTTCTTCTCTCCTCCTCTCTCCGGGTGGCAGGGTACCAGCCTGCATCTTTTATTTCTTCGTGGTTTTCCAAAAGGCTGTGCACACTTAACAGAGATTACTACACTTCCTATTTATAGCACCATCTAGCACCCCAGAAAATCTAAAATGCCTTTCATTCTTCCCAGAACCTCCCGTCTCCTACTCAGGACCAACTACACGTTTTTTTCTGGTACCACCCAATTCCCCACTTGGCAGGCAGCTGGCACTTTCAGTCACCTCAGCAGTCCTCCACAGGAGCCTGGGAGTAAAGGGGGGCGGGCTGTTAAGTTGGGGATCTGGGCTCCCGGTGACTTAGGGACTCTGAACAGGGTAGTGTCTGCGGCTGATGGGGAGGAGGGTATTCCAGCAGTGGGTGGCCGCCCAGTTCATCTATACTAATAAAAGGGTAATATGCTAATTAGACCAGGAGACCTTCCACACAAAGCCATAGTGGTGGGGCAGAGGCAGAGGTAGGTAGGGGTGAGCAGGCCAGCAGGCAGAATGGTTAGGGGTGATCAGGCAGGCAGGCAAGCAGTTAGGAGCCAGCGGTCCTGGATTGCAAGAGAGATCAGGCCTAAAGGAGCAGTCGGACATCCCCGGTTCCCAGATTGGAGAGGGTGCAGGCCAGGCTGAGCAACACCGACTCTGTGCAATGCACGAATTTCGTGCACCGAGCCACTAGTCACTGAATAAAGCTGATGAAGATCTATAACAGTTACTCAGCTGAATTTTGTTCTTTCTTTAGCAGGATGCAAGGCCCTGTTCTAGGCACCGGGGAGACGTGGCTCCCGGACCTACTCAGGCATGGCTCTAGAAATACACCCAGCACAGCCCGGGGTTGGAGGCCAGAACGTGGGAGAGGGGGGAGGGGAAGGAGGAGCTGGGCTTCTCGGTGGAGGAAAAAGAGGCCACAGGCGGCGGGGCTGAGAGCAGCGGCGGGTCAGGCTCAGGGGCCAGCTTACCTTTCAGCAGCCAAGTGGCCGTGGCGGCCGACACGGAGGCGCTGGCATTTCCCACCCCTATGCCCAGCAGGACTGCGTGGGTCGCCAGGGAGCCCGAGAGGCTGGAAGCAAAGGCCTGGAGAATGGAGGAAAGCGGGAGGAGTGGGCTCGGGGGCGGGAGGGCGAGCAGCTCTCCTTGGGGCGCACCTGGGACCTGTCACAGCTCCGCCGAGCCTGCCCCAGCCCGCCGCTGCCCCGCGCTGACCTGCACGGAGTCCCACAGCTGGTAGGGCAGGTAGTCCGGGCTGACGCTGTCGGGGAAGCCCTGCGGCAGGAACACGCTCAGCAGGCGCGGGAGAGGGGGTGCGGCGGGCCCCGGAGCTCCCCCCGCGCCCCCCCACCAGCGCCGCCCCCAGGCCTCCCACCGCAGGCTCCCGTCGGCGGCGGCGCTGCAGCGCCGGGCCGCCTGGGAGCCGAACCGCTCGGAGCACAGCGCAGCCCCAACACCGGTCCCGCCCGCCATGCCGGTCACGCCCCTCCGCCC
>NW_005871672.1:301086-308465 GCF_000147115.1 Myotis lucifugus | reverse complement strand
GGTTCTGCTTCACTCTCCATCTTTCGAGGCCAAAGGGACTAGTTTTAAATATTTTTGGAGTTAGAGAAGGAGGTCTGAGTTCCAACCCGCTAAAAGAAAGGCTGAACTCGTATACTGATAAGTGTATTCGGGCCCCTTTTGATAAGGTGATGTTTTGGTTGCTTTTTACTCTATAAGTCGAACCCTGGGATGAGTTGTCCTTTTTGTATTTGAAGCCCGCAATTATGGACAGATTTCTTCGCTGTTTTTTTCCTCAGGGTGGAATGATGGCCCCCAACGCCGGCAGCGTGCTGATGCCTGCGGCCATACAGATCTTTTGGGAACCCCTCGGAGAGGTTCCACATCCTGCCTCATACCTTGCCACCTGGGACCCGCATCCATGAGACCCGCTACTTCCAGTTACCGGGGGGAGAGAGAGCGACCGGGACCGCCGCGTTCCAGACCTGCTGTGGCCACGAATTTTTTTTTTAAAATTTTAAATATATTTTCATTGATTTCAGAGAGGAAGGGAGAGGGAGAGAGAGAAACATCAATGATGAGAGAGAATCATTGATTGGCTGCCTCCTGCAAGTCCCCCCACTGGGGATGACCCCCGCAACCTGGGCACGTGCCCTTGGCGGGAATTGAACCTGGGACCCTTCAGTCCGCAGGCAGAGGCTCCATCCACTGAGCCAAACCAGCGAGGGCCACAGAATATTTTCTAAAATAAAAATGTCTTTATTGATTTTCAGAGAGATGAAGGGAGAGGGAGAGAGAGAAACATCAATGATGAGAACCATCCATGGGCCGCCTCCTGCACGCCCCCTACTGGGGATCGAGCCCGCAGCCCGGGCACGGGCCCTGACCTGAACCAACCTGACCTCCTGGTTCATGGGTCCATGCCCAACCACTGAGCCACACCGGCCGGGCAGAATTTTTAGTTTTTATTATTTAAAAATACCTTTTTATTGAGAGAGAGGAGGGCGAGGGAGAAAGAGAAACATCCATGTGGGAGCGGAACATGCCTCCTGCACGCCCCCTAACTGATCGAGCCCACAACCAGGGCGTGTGCCCTGACTGGTAATAGAACCAGCAACCTTTTGGTGCGAGGGATGATGCCCAACCAACTGAGCCGCACCAGCCAGGGCAGCCACGAGTTTTTCACTGTGTGACTCTGGGCATCTCAGTGCCTCTGGGCCTCAGGTGCCTTCTTTGCTGTGAGGCCAGGGGGCTACATTTCACTCCTGTTTGATCCCCAGTAACTAGCACATAGTAGGTGCTTAAAAGATACTTATAAATGAATGCATGCATGGTGAGAAGCTGGACCAGATGGTCCCGAGGAGGCCTGTTAAACTTCCCTTTTTGTTTGTTGTTTTTCTTCTGCGCTGCTCTGGCCCTCCACTAGAAATTCTCTGCCCTTCAGCTTCCCAAGGCGGGGAGAGTATTGTTTCTGGAAGGACCCCGGGGACATCTGAGAAATGAGAAAATCAAAGGATTGCAGAATAGTGTCAGAAAACAAGAGAAATAGGCAAAAAGTTCTTGTGTGTTTATTGGGGGAGAGTCTAAAGACAGTGTTTCTCTCCCAACTCACCTTTTTCCCTCTTTCCCCTTCTCCCTTCCTTCTTCCTCCTCCCCATTCAGTGCAATGTACTGACTCCAACATAGAAATGTGCCAAAAGCACCCTCTTGTTATCAGAAAAGTACCCTGGTTCCTTAGCCTGGTGTCGGGGTTCAAAAGGAGTCACCCAAAGGTGTGCTGCTGTGGTATGTGGATTGTTTTGAGCTAAAGGCAATTTTAGCTTCAAGCTCAAGAGAACCTTCTGCCCCTCCTTTAACTACCTAGATCTTGAATTGGGGGCCTTGTCCATAATAAGAGATGATTAGCAATAACCTTTTTGACCTAACTATATGGCAGGGAAAACTGTTACTCAATAAACATCTGCTCTTCTTATCATCCTGCAATGACGTATGAAGCCCCAAGGCACCTGCCCTCATCCCTCGCTCAGAATGTCTTATATGCCCAGATCCCTCTTCCTATGTCTGAACTTCTAATGCATGTGGGGGTCTCTGAACCTCTCATGTATGTGGGGTTTCCACTCCTATATATGTATTAAATTTGGTTATTTCCTCTTGCTAACCTGTTTCATGTCTATTTGGTGATTAGACCAGCCAGGAGAACCTTGAGGGTGCAGGAGAGTTTGTTCCGCCCCCACGCTGGCCTTTTTGGACACCCACCCGCTCCCACTTGGACTCCCTGCTTAAAACTTCTGATTCTCCCAAACTATCACCTCCGCCTGGGACCTCATCCTGGCAAGCCTGCCGCCCCCTCATCTTCTCTCAGAACTACACAGAGCCCCAGAGAGACCCGGGGACTTCGTTTTTCCTTTTGTAAAATTTGGGTTGCTCCTTGGAGTGAACAATTGAAGGGTTACAAACCTGTAATGTTTTAAAACTTAGCTCCTGTGAGTGTACGGAACTCTGAGGCCCACCCCTGTGAATGAATCCCATCAGAGGGCCTCAGTTTGAATCCCGGGGTCACTTAATACCGGTGAGATCTCGGGCAAATTTCTTTCTGTC
The DNA here is from genome assembly GCF_000147115.1 of Myotis lucifugus. Classification (NCBI taxonomy): domain Eukaryota; kingdom Metazoa; phylum Chordata; class Mammalia; order Chiroptera; family Vespertilionidae; genus Myotis; species Myotis lucifugus. The sequence goes on along the minus strand of NW_005871672.1, from coordinate 305,909 downwards.
CTTCAGTTTCTTCATCTGTGAAATGGGAATAATCTGGTCCTCCCCCGCCGCTTCCCCTTCCCGCCGGAGCCGTTATTTTCAACGGCTTTTCTTCTCACTTGGAAATAAAACACAAGCTTTTAGTCGTGGCCCACGAGGCTCTGTGGGTGGGCCCTGCCCACCTCTCAGACTTGGCCTCTCACCCTCTCACTCCCCCACCAGGACATAAGCTCCAGGGGACAGGAGTGTGTGCCTGGCATTGAGAGGGGGAAGGGCACTGTGTTTGGCAGTGGTGTATTCCCAGGGCCTGGCACCAGTGCCTGGCACAAAGGTAGGTGCCCGATACTATTGGAATAGTATTTATTTCCCCAATAGCCTTTGTAAGGCAGTTATTATTTTATTCCTCCTTTACAGACAAAACGGAGGCTTACATATATGAAGTGACTTCAAAGTTACAGAACTGAAAATGGCAAAGCATTCATTTACTCATTCAACTAAGATTTAGGGAGCAGCTGCTACTCTTGTAGGCACAGAGGCATGATTTAAATCTGAGGCTAATGATTTTAGAACTACACTATTTTTTCTTTTTAAAAATTACAAAAAACAATAGGATACATTCATGCTGTAAAATAATTCAAACAGCAATATAGAGGGAAGAGGGATAAGGTCAAATTCGCCCTGACATTAATCCCTCTTTACATTTCCCAACAAATGCCCATCAAGCCCCAGAAGTAGATATTGTTTATCATTCTACACACACACACACACACACACACACACACACGGGGTGGGGGACAGAGAGAGAGAAGGGGAGAGAGGGAGAGAGAAAGAAGGAGGGAATGAGGGAGGGAGGAAGAGAGAGAGAGAGTGAGTTAGTTTTACATGTAATCCCACTCCCACTCCCATACTTGGAGCCTGGGACAGCCTGCTCTATTTATAGTTCACTTAACATTGCCTTAGAGATCTTTCCATATCAGCACATACTTATCTACCTCATTTAATAGCTGTATGTCATGCCTTAGTATGAATGTGCCATAATTTCTTTAGATTCCCCATAGTAAAGGAACTTCAGGTTGATTCTGTCTTTTCATGATCACAGATGGCGAATTCCTTGTCTGGTAAGTTCCTTGTACAGGCCTTTTTTGTGCATTGAATACGAACATTTCTTTAAAATAGAGGCCAAAGCAGAATCATGGGGTTGAAAGGCATGCATATTTTAATTGGAACAAGTGTTGTCAAATTATTCCTCTAAAAAGCTTTGTCAGGTTGTTTTGCAACTATTCCTCCTAGTGGCAACAATAGTTTGCACCCTCGATAAATGAAAACGCATTGGCACAAAAATCTGACGCAAATATTCACAGCAGCCGCACTCGTGCTCGCCCCAGCTGCACACTGTCCAGCTGTCAGCAGGTGAACAGGAACTGCAGTGTCCAGGCGACACCCTCCGCAGCGGAAAGGAACAACTTACTGCTACTTGCAACGACTTGGATGAATCTGGAAGGCATTATTCTGAGAGGAAGAAGCCAGGCTTACAGGTTACAGACCATGCAATTCCATCATGGGGTGACCTCACAAACACAGAACTGCCGTGGTGGAGCACCGATCAGTGCTTGGCAGGCTTTAGGGATGGGCCTGGAGGCGACTACAAAGGGGTAGCATGAGGGAGTTTTGGGGGTGAAGGAAATGTTCTATGTCCTGACTGTGGTAGTAGTGACATAAATCTATCTATTAAAATTCATAAATTGCACACCAAAAAGAGGTCAATTTTGCTGAATGTTAAAAGAAAATGCTGTAAGCAAGAAAGAAAATCGACAAATGTCTCTGAGAGTGTAGGTACCTAGGAAGTATGAACGCTGGGTTTTGAATGCAGCAAGACGTCACAGGAAATACCTGTGTCTTTAATGCTGGTTACTTTGTAGAGGGAGGGAGCAAAAATAATCACCTTTTCCAGGGTACATTTGGGTAATGTTTCACTTAATCTCAAGTAGTATGTGGCAGCTGGAAATTTGAAAACGGCCAGTAAAAATGGAAAACATGAGGAAAATATTTAAATAGACGAGAAGAGTACTTCTACTCTGAGTGCCTAGCGACATGTTAGACAACAAGACAACTGTGTCTCCATTCCTACAGAGCACAGCCCGGTGGAGTCCGGTCCCCACATCCTCCATATGGCTCACCTGCCCACTGTGACACGACTGACACCTGCCTACATAAGGGCAAACCTTTAGCAGATGCTGGAACAGTGCCTGGCATCAGGGAGAAACATAACGTGAGCTGCTGTTCATGTATCATCTATGAATCAGGAGAAAGCTGCCATCACGGTGCCGCGATGATGTGAAAGGCCTGCCCTGTAACAGGGTGATGGTCAGTTGATGTTAGTGTTGTTGGCATTCGGAGCCTGGATGCTGGGATGTGGGCGGCTGGCCTGGCCCTGGCCCTGGCGTGGTTCTCTGGGTCTCCCTTATCTGTTTCTGCGGCCTTGCTATCTTTCTAACTTCAGGGGAGCCTCGCCCTCCTTCCCCTCCCCGGGCTGACCTATCACCCTCCCTCAGGGTCTGGATGCGGGGCGTTTCCCTCTTAGGCTGACACGGGACTCCTTGCCTGCCCCTAGCTTGGCGCAGAGCGACACACGCAGCCTGAAAGTGTGGCTGACACATAAGAGCACGGCTGGACCTCAGTGAGCCAACCCGGGAGGAACGGGACTTCAGAGCAGGGCAGGATTTGAAAGGTACAGGAGCGGAGGCGACCCTGCAGGGCATCAGGAACCTTTGGGAGAAGCGAGGGGCCTGGGGGAAGTACCCAGGGGTGAGGGAAAGGGATACTTACAATGTCTTTCTCTAAACAGGCAGATGGCGCTCCTTCCGGCTAATAAAGATCTCATTTCCACAGGCATGAAGGAATTTAATGCTCTCCTGAATCAGCAGGTACGCCCCAGTATTGTGTCAAAGGACAGGCCTGGGGTGCTGAGGGGTGGGGGAGGGCAGGGCAGGAGAATAATTTGGAGCTGGGAGAGTAGCCGCGGAGACGGTGGAAACCACCAGAGACAGGGAATGCAAATCCCAGAAAAGAGGATGTCAGGGTTTGAGGGCTGCTCCTGACTCACATCGCTGACCGTTCTCTCCACCCCCACCCCACCCCCACCCCACCCCCAGGTCTTCAGTGACCCTCCTGTCTCTGAGGAGGCCATGGTGACTATGGTGAACGACTGGGTGAACTTCTACATCAACTACTATAAGCAGCAGATGACGGGAGAGGAGCAAGAGCAGGACCGGGCCCTGGAGGAGCTGCGGCAAGAGCTAAACACTCTGTCCGTCCCTTTCCTGGCCAAGTACAGGGCCTTCCTGAAGTCCTTGTGAGCACCCACCTCACCCACTGCCTGCCTCCCGCCCGAGACCGAGGCCTGCGGCGCCAGGAAGCCCTTGTTCCTGCCTCGCGCCCATCAGTGCTCAGGTCTGCTCCTGGGTGTTCCTCCACCTGGACACCTCAATAAAGACGACCCTGGCTTTGCTGGTCTCCCCGGGTCTCCTTCGGTGGTCTGTCCTTTTCCTTCAGTCCCGCCTCCTAGATATGCTCTTGGCGATTTAACCAAGTCACCGCCGGCAAGTACTAAAATCACCTAAAAGAGGGGCCAGGGAGACAGACTCTAAAGGGACCGTGCTGGGGGAGGGGTGGTTGGAGAAAGAGGGAGATAGGAATTCTCCGCAAGTTGTGGCCCTGTGACGGGCTTGCCTGGAAGACAGCGGCTGGAGGTCTCCCCTTCTTGTCCATCCGGTGCTAGATGGAATCAAGCAAGAGACCACCGCCTCACCTGCCCATTCTCCTGCCCTTAATCCCAGCTCGAGCCAAGTTCCAGGATCTTCTGCCCCTAAAGACCTCACAACCCTTCCCTGGAGTCTTGCTGTCCTTAGAGTTGGAGGGGATCTTGGGAAGTGCTGAATACGCCCCTAGTTTTTCAGACGGGGAACCCTTGGCTCCGTTCTTCCTCAGCCCCGAGCCCAGCCCGGGATTGGAGGCAGATGTTCCCGCCCCCTTCCCTGAGCCCCAACCTTCTCCGGACCAGACAGCCTTTCTCTTTGACCCCCAGACCCTAAGCTTCCTCATTTTAGGGCTCTGGGGTGGAACCAGGGCCAGCCCAGGCTCACGGGTTTTAAAAACCGTTACGAAGCTGCTAGAACGAGGAGGGACAGGCTGGCTGTGCAAGGTCTAAGGAAAGCCACCGGCGCAGGGGAAGGGCAGGGGAGGGCGCGGCGGGGTGTGGATGGGGTGGAGCGCGGCTGGCGGGAGGGGCGGGACCAGGGATGCATCAATCGGATGCTGTGCGTGTCTCCAAAGCGGGAGAGGTCTGGAGCTGAGGGGTTTGTTCTCATCCCCACTAACAGCAAGCCTTCATTCCGGATCTGTGCCCTCCCACCTCTGACTTTTGGCTTTTGGGTCTCGGTAGCCTGGTTCAAGGTCCAAAGGGAACTAGCTCAGTGCCCCCAACCATCCTTCCAATCTTGGGGTGTGAGGAGGCCTTCCAGGGAAGCAGGAAGCGAGCTCCTCTGAAGTCTGGTCGGTGGCTTGGGAGGAGGCCAGGGCCTCCCCGCCCGTCCCCCGCGCGCCCCCCCCCCCCCCACCCGGTGGGCGATCATCATCTCAACTTCTATAGCCCAGGGCCCGGAAATGGAGTTTCTCTTGCTCTGAAACCAAATGAAATCAGCAACGGCAAAACATAAATTTGTAGCTTGAGTGAACACAGTGTACATCTTCTTCAAATTTTATTCTTCTTGAACTCATCTCCCTGTTTTTTCATATTATATCCCCTCTTATGCCTTGGTCATTCACATTTCACCCCACATCACGTC
>NW_005871672.1:298195-300574 GCF_000147115.1 Myotis lucifugus | reverse complement strand
GAAACTAGCACAGAGCCTGTCTGTATCCTCTGATGATGGGTTTGGGCTCTGCTCTGCCATCTGCAGATTCAAACTCTACAATCGGGTGGCAAGTGCAGTCTGCCTGGCCTTCTCTGGAGCCCGCTGAGGCGTCCACGCTAAGGGAGCAGTTATAGTAGAGGGTCCACATGGGCAAGACAGCGGCTCTGTCTCCGTCCTCAAGAGCAGGAGCTCAGCAACAGGAAGCTGCACCCCCTGCCTGCCAGGAAGCGCTAACTGGACCCACAGTGTTTGTGACCAAATTCCATGCAATTTAAAGAAAACTTTCAAGGTTATATTAGGATGATAATGTTTATAGTAAGAGTGACAAAGGATATTTGAAAGCAGTCAGGTGTGGAGTGTTTTGAATCTGATGAAATCAAGAGCCTTGTCTTCCCTGGGGGACGGGGGAGGTGGTGAGCCCCCCCGGGGGACGGGGGAGGTGGTGAGCTCCTCTGGGGGACGGGGAGGTGGTGAGCCCCCCCTGGGAGACGGGGGTGATGGCGAGCCCCCCTGGGAGTCGGGGGCGGTGACGAGCCCCCCTGGCAGACGGGGGAGGTGGTGAGCCCCCCTGGGGAAAGAGGGAGGTGGTGAGTCCCTTTGGGACATGGCGAGGCGGTCACTGCTTTCGGCCCTACCACCCCGCTGTAGCTTTTCTGTGTTCATTATACAGACACGCAAGCAAGGCTGCCAACTACCTTCTTGGGTTTAGCTTTTCATCGGGGCATTGGGCACCTCCCCGGTCTCTGCTGTGAGAGAAAAAGGGGCTATGGAGCAAGCCTGGCAAGCTTAGGGGGCTCCGGGCAGGCCTGACAAGCTCAGTGACTGAAATTAAAGGCCCGGGGCGATCTGATTATACATCTGTAACTGGGAAGGTCATGGTGGATAGTGACACCCCAGGCCTATGGCACCCTTAGTAAAAGGTTCCCCTTTGCCGTCAGTAAGCCCTGTCCATGGTTCTTGTGTGACTAGGTGAACACACCTGGGATAGACCAGGGTAGTAATCTTTGTCTCAGAGACGCAACTGCCCTCCTGAGCCAACATTCATTTTATCTTGTGCATGTACCAGCTCTCTTTACTGTAAATGTTAAATGTAACCATTTTGTACCTACCAATGTAAAACAAGTGTGTCTCCTAATTTTGCTTTTCATCCGATCCCTTTCTCCTGCTTTGTTACTCTACCGCCATGAGGAAGCAAGCACAGAGAGGTTAGACGACTGGCCCTGGTCACACAGTCGGTCCTTGGAGCACCGGGAGCTCCCAATGCATGTCAGCTAAGCCCCTTCTCCAGGTGCTGGAGCGGGCGGGGAAAACGCAGAGACCAAAGAGAGGGTGGGTCGCATGGGTGGGGACCCCAGGCCTAGTTTTCTGGGCTTGGGGCGCCCTGGGACAGGACCTGGATTGGACTTACTGGAACAGAGGCAGGCGCTGGGGCCAGCGTGGGCCACGAGGGGGCAGCAGGGACCCAGGAGCTGGCCTCCAGCCAAGCCCGCCAAGCCCGCCTCTCCCTGGCCAGCTGCCCACAGATGCGGTGGGAAAGGGTGGGGTTCTGAGGGAGCCTGGCAGGTCCTGCTGCAGTCAGGTGCCTCAGGCCGGTTAATCACCAGAGCACGGGCACCGCCTGGCCTTCGCCCCTCGTGGCGTCTGTCCTCACCCCCCACTGTGGCTGCAGGGACTTCTCTTATCTGCGTGCGATGGGGAGAAACTGAGGCCAGAGTGGTCACCACCTGCCCGTGGTCACACCGCTCCGCGGGCAAAGGCGGGTTCAAACAGAGGCAGGACGAGGCAGAGCCTTGCTTCTCTGCGCCTCAGTGTCGGTTCTCATCTGAAAAAGGGGGTGTAAGGCTATGGGGGGAGGGGCGGGTAGGAGTCAGGGTGCATCCTGGGCAAGCCCACCCGCGGCCTCCGCTGCTGTGAGCGGCCGGTGAGGTCATGCCTCCCTTGCTGTTTTTTTTTTTTTAATTAATACCTTTTATAAGAAAATCATGTGCCAGAGGCTATTCTACCGGATGCACACAGAGATACATCTTCAGAAACAGTCATTTGTGACGCCCACATGGTGCCGGGTGCTGGGGCGGGGGCGGGGATTTCCGGTGGTTTTCTCTTTCCTATTTATACCTTCAGGTTTTCTCTGAATCTAAGCCAATTTAGTAATGAGAAAAAAGCAAGAAGTAGGTTTTATATTTAAAAAAATAAACAAAACCAAAGTACGCCACCTCCCAGGAAAAATCTTTGTAAAATCGAGGCTGAGGGTGTGCGAGTCGGGCCATGGGGACCCCGAAATCCAGGCTCTGGAGGCCTCCCGGGTCAGCTTGAGCCTCAGGGCCCCGCCCCCCTACCCCCGCCACGCCCAGCCCCCGG
>NW_005871672.1:296252-297918 GCF_000147115.1 Myotis lucifugus | reverse complement strand
GCGCTGAGAAACTCCGCAGACAAGCAGCGCTCGGGCCACACCCACAGCCTACTTAGCGCTCCGCGAGAGCGGGAGCGGGGGTGGGAGTGGAGGTGGGGGCGGGGTGAGCTGGACGCACCCCATCCTCTGACCCGCCCTCGTGACTCCTGAGTCCCATCTGGTGCGGTCGCTGTCCCTCTCTCTCTCCCTCCGTCTCTCCGGGTCAGTGCCTCCCCTCCAGGCTGAGACAGCTGAGTTGTACGCGGACTAAGATGACCTACCAGCCCTGCTCTGTCCAGTACGGGTCCCGCCAGCCACAGGGGGCTGTTTCAATGGACAGGTTAATACAATACATTTAAAAATCACTTCCTCAGCCACACAGCCACAGTCCCAATGCCTCCTCGCCCAACGTGGCGAGCGGCCTCTGTGTGGGACCTTTTCCCACCGTAGAAAGGTCTGTTGGACAGCGCGTCCCACACACTCCGCTGTCTTGCTGTAAGACGGCTTCCTAAGGTCGTTCATGGAACCTGAGTTCTCTCTTTTTTTTCTGATTTTCCTCCTGTAAATTTAAAATAAAACTTTGATCCATGCTCATAACTTGAGAAATGTATTTTTGGTTTAACAATTGCCTGCCAGGGAGTAACATTTGAATGAAGGAGTGAATCCCAGGCCTGGTGTGGGGCAGGCCTGACCCAGGAAGGGCAGGCATAAGCCAGAGAGCGTGCGGGGGTGGGGGCGGGGGTGGAGGGGTGGGGAGGGGCGGCGAGGGGCAGAACCCGGGGGCTCCCCTGTCAGGCTTAACCAATGGCAGTGGCAGCGGAAGTGGGAGCCCGCAGAGACTCACAGGGAAGTTCAGAGAAAGCCTGGAGCAGTGGCCAGGGCGGAGAATTCTAGATTTCTAAGCTGTTTGTACCTTTAATTCTTGTGCCCCAGCCAGGCTGGAGTAAACCCGAGACACGGTGAAGACCATGGTATGGAGACAATCTTCGGGAAAACTCCCGACACAGGTTTATTATCCTTTCTGTTTCCCAATGAGAAAACGAAGGCACGGGCAGGATAAAGGGGACATAGAAAGCAGAGAAGGGGTCTAGGGCTTTACGCCCCAAAGGGCCTCGGGGTGTCCTGCCTAATTCAGAGACCAGGGCTTGGGAGGCCAAGGACCAGATTTCAAAGGGGTTTTTAAAAAGTCTTTTGTCAAAGAAACTCCAAGAGCTATTCCTCTGTGCAAATAACTCATTCCTGGTGGGAGTGCCTTTATTCCCGGGCGAGAATACTAGAGAAGAGGACGTTAACCAGCACTGCTGTCAGGGGGAACCTCAGTCCTCCACTTCCCAAGGTGAGAGGGAGCCCTACTGGAGGACTTCCAGGGGCTCCATGTCCTCTCACTGGCTCCTGCTTGTGGGTGGGTTACATTTTGGGATTGGGGAGATTAAAGAGAGATGGGTGTCTATGGGGCCATGTTTCTCAGGGGGTGGGGCTAATGTTCATTTAAGCCAAATATAAATTCCTCACTCCAGCCCCCACTGTGCCCGTCCTCCCACCACTGTCCCTGGTGCACTGCTGTGGCTGGTCTTTCTGTGAACACGCCAACCTCCGGTGCCTCAGGGCCTTTGTTCCTGCTCTACGCTCTGCTCAGGTTGCTCTTCCCCTAGTCCAGTGGTCGGCAAACTGTGGCTTGCGAGCCACA